>NW_001854317.1:0-22993 GCF_000209125.1 Entamoeba dispar SAW760
ATGTAAATGTGACTCTTCTATAGCATAGACTCTGTGCTATCTCACTGGATCTTTAAAGATATCGAGACACTTTATTGGTCTTATGAACAAGAAAATGGATTTGGTATTTATAATCCATCAATCCAACAACCAGACCATTCTGGTGCAATTAATTCATGTCTATGGGAATTAACCTTATTACAAATTCATCATAACCCTCAAATAAGAAAATGGGTTGATTCAATAAAAATTCTTCTAATTAAACACTGATTGAATATGCTATTAATAATTTCTTTCTTGTTACATCATTTATAAAACATAAATCATTAAGAAACCAAGAAACTAAATTAATTAACTATGTATTTTATTCATTTTACATAATAACGCAAGGCTGTCTTAATAACTCTTTTTGATCAGTAAAATGATACTTATTCATGACGTCTTCTGGATTGGCATTTCGTTTTTGATAGAAAAGAATATAGGCAGTGTTGGTACAGATGCTATCAGAAGAAACTTGAGATACAGACTTATCATCAAATTTTAGCCATTTGTCTTTGTCAACTTTACAAATTGCAGTGTAATGACTCTCATTTAATTTTCCAATATGGTTAATTACTGCATACAAATCATAAACATCTTCTTCAGTAGTTTCTATTGAACTATCAACTATGTCCTTTGCTTTTAATCCTTCAATAGGGAAAGTAACTTCGATATTACTTTTAATCCACTTATCACCATTTTGAGTGAACCTTTTTAAGTTAACTATCAAATATACTGGCATAGAGTATAATGAAATAACACTGGTTGCAGAACAAATAGCCTGACAATGTGGACATACCCAACCATCATCAATCGAAAATTCATCAGGTAAATTAAGTAATTTAAAACAATCAACTAATTGAATAGGTTCTGTTTGTAATTTTCTTAAGTCTGTAAAACTTTCATCTTTAAGATATAAGTCAGCAATTGACTGGTCATATTTAATTAATGAATCACTTTTCCAGTCAATACAAACAGTAAATGTAAACCCATTGAAGTCATATTGCTGAAGAATTTTATCTGTTAATACACACCCACAACAGTCTTTATCCCATGGACAATCAAAACAATTCTTTCCATCATAACTTGTTACTCTTAAATCAAATGGTAATTGTTCTAATCCTTTTGATAATAAATATTCAATATTAAATGTTGTTGGTAAATCAACAAATATTTTATTTTCTTGGACAACAAGTTGTCTAAGAGCAACTCTAACGTGCATTAATATTCCACGTAAAATATTCGATACTGTAAGTTCTTCATATGAGTAAGTAAGAATAAATGGTAAGGAAACAACTGAAGTTAAATATTTATTAAAGAAATATACTTCGTTTTCAGTAACAATCCTATGTAAACAATTAATCATAACAACTCCTTTCTTTGATATTTCAGTCTTCATTCTTAATGGTGTTAATGAAGTTTGAGGGATAATCACTGTATTTTTTATTGAATTTCTTAATGCAACTTCCATTGATTGTCTTGGTGCATAAGCCATTTTGTTTGTAGTTGATTGTCTTTTAACTGACTTAGTTATAACTGAATTTAAGCATTTTCTTTCAGGAAATATGGAAGGGAATTTTTCTACTTCAAAAACTTTAACTCCATTCGTTAAATTTTTTATTGGAGTTGAGTCTTTTAAAATGTTGAGAATTATTGACCCTGGAGCATCAGCGCATAACATATGTGAAAGGGATAAACCACACAATAAACTTAATTCTTTAAGACAATCACCTAATAATCGTTCTTGGGTACTTTTAATTGAATACTTAATTGGAATTTGACCATTCATAGGTACAACAGTAAAATTAATAACCTTAAACTTTTCAGATGGTAATGGAACAAGTACAATATTGGATGGATTCATTAGATATCTTATATGATTGCAAGACGTACATTGAACTTTATTCTTAGTCATAACAGTAAATGAGTCTGTGACTATTGATTGATTTAATGTATTGAATTCTTTCCATGCATTTTGAGCAATAATCTTCAGACTTTCATTTGGAATTTCTAAATAGGGTAATCCACATCCTGAATTCCTATTTACTGACTCATGAAGACAACCTAATAAATACGTTAAATATTCCATAGCATCATGTTGGTCTTTGTCATTAAATTGTTGAGTTAAATTGATGAAAACTTCTCTAAACTCTTTGATTGATACAATTACTGGTTTGTTAGATGGTTTCCATAAATTATATAGCAAATTTGAGAATGCATTTGCAAGGTTTTTCAATGGTCCATTTGTCGTATCTTCTTTAAAGGATTGAGATAAAAAGAAGTCTCGAATTAAAGGAGTGTGTGAAAGACATTGAATAACAGTACTAATATAAGATGTATTCCCTTCATTAAAAATACCATACTCACCCCCACGGGTACCAATGCAAGTTAGTCCATCATTTACATTCTGAATTTCTGAATATACACTAAGTGTTTCAAGACAAACCCATGACTCTTCTTTAAAATATTGATAAATTTCTATACCATCATCAATTGATACAACTAAGGGGATATTTGATTTTCCAAACATTAATACTCGTGTTTTATTAATTGGTAATTTATATTTAGTACATAATAATTTATGTAACTCTCTTAATGAAGCAAATCTGGAAATTAATAATATCTCAATGTGTGAAGTATTTGAAGGTATTTCTAATTCTCCTCTTATATGAATAAATGAATATAATTTTAACGGAAATAATTCTATGTCTATTCTTTTCTTTTCTTGATTATAATATAACCTTCTTTCAATTACATTTCCTTCATGTTTATACCATGAATTAATCACTAAGAATACCTCTGGGTGTAGAGGAATAATATCCCTTTCTGTAATAGTTGGTTTAAGAGTTACTGCAACTTTATCATCTAACAGTAAATTAAAATTAATTCGTTCTAAAGGTTCTCTTTTACTTGAATTAAGCATCATAGTCCATTTTGAAAACCAGCTTGATGGAATTAGAACAACGATTTCACCTGGTTTCATTTTGTTTAGTTCATACATACTCATTAGAGCATTAAAGACTTGTGCCTCTGTTTCTAGTTTTTTTGGTAAAACACCATGAAGTACTGTAGTGGCTTGTGTCAGTTGATCAACCAAAGTATATAAATTACTATTAGAAGAAAATGTATCTTCAAATGTGTCATATGTAAATTGTTCTCCTAGACTTTTTAATTCTTCCCAAATAAATTCAATAATTTTATTTTGTAAATTAAATTCACCTACTGAGTTATAAACAACAGAATAAAAAAGTGAAATAGACTCAACAATTGGAGTAACGAATTGTTTATTAACAATGCCTTCTTTTGGTGGATTCAATATTTCTCTAATAAATTGAAATTTTTCATTTTTTGAAACTTTTGTAGTGAAAGTAATAGCAATAAAGAACTCATTATATTTCTCATTCTTTATTAATGTTGTTAATGGAACTAAAATTGAACGATTTAAACTAAGAGCAAATACTGATATGACTGTTTGAATTTGAATTCCTTTAGATGTATATTTTAATGGATGTAATAAGTAGTAAATTTCTCTCAATTCTTTAATTGACCTTTCTTTAAAATTACATAAACTATCAATAGTTGCGTATGTAGAAATAATTTTACTTGTTACCTTAGAATGTTTTAAAGTAGAAATTTTTGGTTTTGTTACATCCCACATTAGCAAAAGGTCATTAACTGTTCTTTCTGGTTCAATTAAAGGATATCCTTTTTTAGGCATTTTACTACCATTAATAATCCATTTAAATATAGGAAGATTTTTAACTTTTTCAATATTGATGTGAAACGTTAGATAATCAATAAGATCTGTATCAGTGTAGTCTTTGTGTTTATTTTGTGAAACAAAATCTTCAAGTAAAATTGTAATGTCTATATTTGAGTGTGTTTCGGTTGTTAAATCATAAAAAAAACGATAAACTTGATCTCTTGTTAATTGATTTTTATTTCCTATATATAAATCAACAATAAAACATGCACGGGTATGACGAGGTGAAACCATAAATATATACACTAAAGCAACAACAGTTTCAAATGAAATTTTTTCAGGGAAAATACTAAATATTCTTTGAGTAAATGGTTTAGGAATTCGACTAAATAAGGTATTTGCAAGATGAACATTATCAATACTTGAAGTAGGAAAATTTTTAAGACATTTCTCAAGAATTTGTTTATAGTTTATTGATTGTGGTTCATTAACTATTCTGAGGCTAATAGTATTTCCCATAGTAATAAATTATTTCAGTTTCAAAAAGAAAAGATTTTTCTTTATGTTGTAACGAAAACCAATCTTCTTAATTTTATTGAATTACCTATTCTTCATTTTTGTTAAAATAATGTTTTTTGTTTCTTTTTTTTTTTTATTAAATAAATAAATGATAATTTTTTATTATTTTTTTAATTTTAATAATATCAACCCTGTTTTGAACTTAAAAAGTTGTAGTTCATCCTATGGGTATTGAACCAGCCTTAGAAGCTATTGCTAGAAAATACAATTGTGATAAAATGATTTGTAGAAGATGTTATGCTCGTCTTCCACTTAGAGCAACTACTTGCAGAAAGAAGAAATGTGGACATTCAGGTGATCTTAGACCAAAGAAGAAGATTCAATCAAAGAAATAATTTACTCTTCTGTCTTATTATTTATAATTAATATTTATTTTTATTTGTTAAATTTAATTTTTAAACAATAAGATAAGTTAACCTCTTTTTTTATATTTTTTATAAAAATTAGTTTTTTAAAGTAATAATTTTAATTATATCTCCAAGTAATACTAAAAACTCTCTTTTATTTTAGTTTGACTTCGTTCATTACTATGACGTTGATACCCTTTTTGTTATTATTTACTTTTGTATTTTCTATTGATACAAGTGTCTTCAATAACCTTAGAATTTATCAGGTTATGGTAAGTTCATTCCAAGATGGTGATTCAAGTAGAGGATATTGTACTGGATATGGACCATCAACACATTGTGGTGATTTACGAGGTATTATTAATTCTCTTCAATACATTAAAGATTTAGGAATGAACGCATTATGGATGACACCTGTCTTTAACTCAAATGGAGGAAGTAAATTAGATTCAACTGGATATTATACTTATGACTACTTTAATGTAGATCCAAAATTTGGAACAAACGATGAACTTCATGAGTTAATTAATAAGGCACATAACCTTGGATTATATGTTATTCTTGACGGTGTATTTGGACATCACAAATCAGGAAATGTTGCAGCTAGTCCAAATGGAAAATATCCAGAGGGAGGAAATAATCCAGTTAGTTACCCAGGGTCATTAGAGTTTTATAAAGAGGTTGCTACTTATTGGATTAATAATTATGAAATTGATGGATGGAGATTAGATCAAGCTTATCAAGTTTCTACTAAAAATCAAGACAAAAACTATTGGACAGATATTAGAGAAATTATTGAGTCAACATGTGATAACAGAAAGAATCAAGGAAAGCAGTGGGGAATCCTTGGGTATATGGTTGGAGAAATTTGGGACTCTGCTGATAATATTAATAATTGGGGATATTATGCCTCTGGTGGGTATGGACTTAGATCATGTTTCCATTTCCCAGGAAGGTATTATTTAGTTCAAACACTAGCATGTGAAGAATCAGGAAAAGGAGGGTATGACGCTGAAAACTTAAAGAATATATTCACATCAGGATATCCAGAGTATGCATATCCAAATATGTTTATGACAAATCATGATCTATTGAGATTTGGTAATTTAATTAGAAAGAAATATGGATACGGTAGAGACAATAATGATTATTGGGGTAGACATAGAGCTGCAATTGCATTCCTTGCTTCATACACTGGACCAATTACTATTTATTATGGAGATGAAGTTGGAGATCTTGTAGAATGTTATAATAACCCAGGAGATTGTGGAGGAGCTTACAACGATAATGCTGCTAGAAGTGATGGACATATTCAAGGATTTGACTCAAATGAACAAGCTCTTCATGATTTTACTGCAAAATTAATGAAAATTAGAGCTTCCAATCCTGCATTATATCAAGGAACAATCCAAAATGAGAAAACCGATAAAGGTTTGTATAAAGTTGATAAAATATATGAAAATAATAAAGTCCAAGTAATGATTAATGTTGGGACATATTCTTATGATGTTAATTGTGAAAAAGGTACTGATTTAATTACTGGTAAATCTTATTCTGGTACTTGTCCTCTTACTGCATTTGGTGTAATTTTCTTAAAATACAATTAATTCTTTTTAGTGCTTTATTTTACGTTTTTTTGATTCATTCTTAGTTGAATTAAGAAGAGAATATCTGTAAAAAATATCCATCAACAATGACGTATGAAGTTTAAATGAATAAATTTATCAATGCCTCTTTAATAATGAATTGTTTATGTAATAGCATTTATTACAGTAATTACATACAAATTATATTTCAGTTATATTTTAATATAAATGATTAAAAAATGTTACTCCAAAATTTAAAATAATTTTTAGAAAATTAATTATAAATTAACATACTAAAATAAACAAACCAATCTCACAATTATCGAAGTAACACAAAAATATAAATTATTTTTAAAACATGAGTCATAAGAAATGATTATTAACGATCTGTAATTTATCGAGACAATAATGAATTAAATTATATTCATAAAATAATTGTAAAGAGATTGAATAAAGAATAATATAAAATAGAGAACTAACAATGTAAAAATAATCAAATATTATTGAAATTAATTAATACATCATTTATTATTAAGACTATTATTATCATTAAAACTATAATTAAAATTTATTAAGAATTTTGAATATAATTATTCAAATTATGAAAGAATATTGATTTATTCAATAAATTCTAATACCATATAAAAAAATAGATGTATTAGAAAATAATAAGAAAATAGAATATATTAAACCCAGTTAAATAGTAATTTCTCCATATTTATAAACTTGAATTATGGAAATTCATGAAATGACTCTTTACAGTATAATATTTAGCTAAGAAAAAAGGTAGTGATCAATTTTACTAAAGATAACTTCCTGTGATGAAAAAGAAACTAAAATTGTTTTATGAAATGTTGGATTTTGATAGAAAAAAACCTACAAATAGAATTACATTTTTCAGTTATTTTCAAAAACAAAGAAAAAATAGAATAAAAAACATTCTTCTCAATAAACAATCTTAAAAATCAGTTCAATGCAACAACCTCAAGTTAATATTTCAATTGAAGAATATGTTTCATTCAGACTTGGAGAAAAAGAGTTATCTACAATAAGAAATGAAAATGAAAGATTAATAAAAGAAAATGAAAAAAAGAAGGAAGAGCTCAATGCATTAAAAAAGTTACTTGAGAATAAAAGAATTGAAGTACAAAACGCTTCAAGAGAGTACGCAAAAATTAGAAGTAGTTACGAAATTAATAAAGAAGTACTAAAACAAATTAATAAAAAAATTGGAAATACCACAATAGAAACTACTGAACAAGTTATTCCACCAGAACCAAAAGAAATTAAAATGGAAGAAACCGATGAAGAAACAATTGAAGAACAGATTAATAAATTCTCTATGATTGAAAGCGAAAGAGATCCAATTGAAATGACTGATGAAATAAATGATGATGATACAATAGATGATAAAGAAGAAGGTGATTCAATAAAAAAGATAAAGCTAAGATTCACTGTTCGTTACGATTTATTGCTAACTATCTTTTGTGATAAATTAGAAAAAAGAGAAGATGTAAAAATACTTAAGGGTTATCCTTCAATTAGAAGCAGCATTTTATTTACTGACTATTGTAAAGCTATTGGAGTTAAATTCCCTTCTTGTATTAGAAATGAAAACCAAAAAAAGTGTTTTGTTAGAATTAATGTTGGTAATTTCAATAAATGTATTACTAAATTAGAGTCTGCACGCATTTCTGATGGTTATCAAAGAAACCTCCTTGTAATTAAAGACAGGTATCCACATGTTCAATATGTTGCAGCAGGAAGAATTGACATATAGATTTTTTATTATTCAGTTAATATTAATGTTATCTATCTCAATAAAAAATCATCACCATTTTTATTTGTTATAAAAAAAAAAAAATAAAAAAACTAAAAAAACAATAGAAAAATATGCAGTATCAGGAATCATCATTCTCACAGTTCTTTTATTCTATTCCTATCGTCACACGAGTATTATTCTTTACTACATTATCGTTTTCAGTTGTTGGTGTCTTTTATCCAGACCTTTTTTATTTGTGTTATTTTGACCAAGAACAAATTGCCAGTGGTCAAATCTGGAGATTATTTACTCCATTTTTCTGTCAACAACTAGGATTTTCTTTCCTTATTCATTTGTTCATGTTATATAATTTTAGTAAAGAATTAGAAGAAGAATATTTTAACAAAGACACAACAGATTACATTTTCTATTTATTATTTAATTTTTGTTTATTAAATACATTTTCTGTATTTGTAGGACCATTACATTACTATTTCATTTCGCTCTTTGTTTACACGGCATCACGAGCTAATCCTAACTCAATCGTCTCTTTATCATTTGGAATTACTCTTAGAAGAATGTATTTACCATGGGCATTAGTGGTATTAAACTTTATTTTAGGTGCTCCAATATTACCACAAATTCTGATCATTTTAATTGCTCATTTCTATTATTTCTTAAGACATGTTATTCCAGTACATTACCCAACACTTCCACGACTCGTTTAATTTAATTTACTTTATTAAAAGAAAATTCATATCATTTTTCAAAGGTGACAAAGTATTAAATTTATTATAAAATCTATTTGTTCACTCTTCCATTAGCTTTAATGTGTTAATGTAATATTAATTCTCCATAAAATTGTTAAAAAATGTAAAATGTGACTTAGAAACTGTATTCCAAGACTCATATTCAAAACAACAATATTCTCCATTTTCTGAAACTTCCGACGTATAAATTGGATCATTTAATTTTTTAAACCACTTTTGATATCCTTTATGATACTTCCATTTTCTTTGTTTCAACATTTCAGCTGCCTGTAATTGTAACTCTGTTCCCTGGGCATAATAAAACAAAAACATAAGAAATTCATCTTCTATTTTATTTGATTTAAAATCAAATGGAATAGGTTGTGTTGGGAACCATTTAGGTAACGTTAAGTTACTTGGTTTTCTTTTAGGAGATTGTTGATGATGAAATTGTATCATACTATTATATGAAAATTCAATGTCTTTGATAGTTTGTAACGTTTTTTCATCAACCACTGGTGAAACACATTCTGTTGTTTGTTTCGTCGTTGTATTACTTGTTCGTTGTAGTGTTTGATTTTTATTTTCAACTTTTAGTGATTGAGTTGTTGTTTGATGAGGAGAAGGTTGTTTTTGAACAAGACTTGGACTTGTTTTGATTTGTTGCGTTGATGATTTAACAGTTTGTTGAGAACTTTTTGTTTGAGTAGCCCGAGACGATTGAACTTCTTTTAATGAAAGTTGAGGTTGTTTAGTTTTGTGTTGTTGAGTAATATTATTTTCATCATTTTCTGGTTGTTCTTTTTGTATTTCATTATTTCTACGTTCTTCTTCTTCTAATTCTTCTTGTTGGATTTGCATTTTTAAGCTTTCTAAATCAAACCGTTTGTATAATTCAATACTATCGTCACTAGTAATTATTTTACTTTCAACAGTCATCTCAACTTCTTCTTGGAACTCATTTACCTATTAAATAAATTTAAAGTGTTTATATTAAAGTAATAATAAACAAACATCTTCATCATCTAAAAATCCATATTTTAATGCCTTATCAATAATATTTAAATTTTCAATATGGTTTTGAAGCATAGAAATTTGTTTAAGAATTTGATTTTTCTTTTGTTGAGACTGTTTTTTCTTTTTTTGTGGCTCTTTCTCTCTATTTAAATCTTCAATTTGACTCTCTAAATTATTAATAATTTGTTCAATCCATGTTTGTTCTTCTTCCGAGCTTTGTTCTTGATCAGACCCACTATCACTTACTCGTGCTAATCCTTCAATTGAGTAAGGTTTAATTTTACTAATTCTTTCTATCTCTTTAAATGCTTCCATTCTTTCTTCAATTTGTTTCTTAGCTTCTGTTAGTTGATTTTTATTTTTAATTTCAGTTTGTAACCATCCTTTAATTTGTTCTCTGCACTTTTGTAATTTTTTTAACGACTTCTTAAGGTCCGCTTCTACTTTTTCATGTTGATGCCCTCCTTCAGTCTCGTCTAGTTTTTCTCGAATCTCATCAAATTCTGCAAACCCTGAGTTCATAACTTTGAGAGTTTTATCGATATCACTTTGTACCTTTCTATTCGTTGACATAACTATGAATTTTTTTAAGATTGGGTTCTTTTACTTCTCCAAAACCCGTTTTCCTATTTTTTATTTTTTTTTCCTTTTTCTTTTGAAAAATTCATTAAGAACTTCTATGTTAATAATTTATCATACCATATCCTTACGAATACTACAAAAAAAATTCTAGATATAAGTAAAAAAGGAATCAATTTTTACTTGAAAACTTTACCATCGAAGTCTTTTCTTCCTCCAAAATCTCCTTCCCATGCAAGATATTCAGTAATAAGAGCTTTATCAGCAACAAGATCAAGTTTCTTCCAATCATAAAGTTCAACATCATCACAGTCATTTAATTCCTTTGGCATTTCAGTTCCTTTGAAAACCCAAACTCCTTCAATTTGGAATGGTTTTTCATTGCCGAAAATGAGAACTGAACCAAAAGCAATTTTATTAAATCTTTCAAGTCTTTGGAACATACCTCCAACAAGATTACTAACCATAAATTGCATTGGTTGATTAAGTTCAAACTTATATTTGGAGAAATAGACACAATATTCCTTAGCATCAAAGTTATCAAAGAACCATGGGATAGAAACACTGACTTCTTCATTTGAGTAAGTTCTTTTCCATGAATCAAGATTGAAAACAATTGGAGCTGGTGCAGCTTCTCCTTCGGCAGCCATTATGAATGTTTTTTTTAAGATTATTTCTCTGTGTTATATAGTCTAAGGGTTTTTTGGGATTTGGTATTTAATTTTAAAAACTAAAAAAAGTTAGAGCTAAAGTTCATTATTTTCTTTTTTTTTTATCTTAAATTATAGGGTTTTTTTTTAAGTTCAAATTAATTTTTTTTACTTAGCATTACAATCATAATGGTATACACGTCATTTTTATTAACTTCTGATTATACTATCTTTGGAACAAAATTGTATTATTCTCTCGACTGTTAATTCTTTGTACCATTATTCTCTTATCTCTCTTTGATGAATCATAAAAGACTCAAAAACAGTTAATTTATTTTGTCTGACAAAAGAAGAGTTTTAGAGATTCTTACTTTTTAAAGAAAAGAGTTATGACAATAATGAAAAGATGATTTGGTAAAGAATAAAACTTAATGAGGTATTCATGGATTTTATATTAAAAAATATAAATTGGCTGTACTGTTTTATGAGCAAAACATGAGAGAGTAAACTTTTCGTTTATGTAGCTTCAATTTTTCTGTCTTCTTGTTGGAAAATTAATGTTTCATTTTAAATTATTATATAACTGACTCACCAATTAGAAAAACCAAAAAACTTTTGACCAAAAGAGAAAAAATCTGAAAATTTTAGTTATTTGTGATCAAATGTCACTTCCACATTCGGACGATCTCTATAAACATATAGCACAACCACCCCCTGACTTTTCTAAAGTCCCTCCATTGTTTAGAAGTACACCTTTAATGAGACATCACAATGCATCTAAACCTCGTTTGATAAAGGAAACTACTGTTACAAAACCACAAAACAACACAAAGCACACTTCATTAAAATTATCTGGTTCAAAGCCAATTCCTACTTTCAACAAACAAGCAACATTTGACACAAGTGAATTAACAAAGTTATTGGGAGAAATAATGGAGGAAAAATTACAACAATTAAAAAAGGATGAGATAGAAAGGACAGAAGTTATTGGAGGAAATCAAGTTCTTGCCAACCCAGTTCAAAATGAATTAAAAAGAGAATTAGAAAAAGTAGAATCAGAATTAAAGTTAAATAATGAAAAAATAAAAAATATTGAAATGGAGAAACAGTCAATATTATTTGAAAATGAATCATTAAAAAATCAACTCAATGTACTTAAAAGAACAGTTGAAACAACTAATGGAAATTGGGAAATGGAAAAACAAATGAATGTAAATGCACAAAATAAAATACAAGAACTATTAGAAACAATTCAAAGTCTTAATAAACAAAATAACTTTTTACAATCAGAATTAGAAAAGATTGAAGATAAATTAATTCATTCAGAAAAAGAAAGAAGGAAACTTCACAATGAAGTAATGGAATTAAAAGGAAATGTAAGAGTATTTTGTAGAGTTCGACCACCATTAAAAAATGAAGGGATTAGTGTTGATGTAACTGATAATAATGCTGTTATCGTTAATTCAATTAACTTTAGTGGAAAAAAAGAAAAAATAAAATTTGGATTTGATAGAGCATTTGATAGTGATTCAACACAGCAAGATATTTTTGAAGAAATAAGTCAATTAGTTCAGTCAAGTCTTGATGGATATCAAACGTGTATTTTTGCATATGGACAAACAGGGAGTGGGAAAACTTACACAATGGAAGGAACAAATGATAAACCTGGAATGATTCCACTTACTGTTCATAAAATATTTACAACAATTGAAGAATTAAAAACATTAGGATGGCAATTTAAAATTAATGTTAAATATGTTGAAATTTATAATAACAACATATTTGATTTATTAGTAAATGGAGAAGAATCAAAAAAACTTCAAATTAAATATAATGGGCCATTAGTAATATTACCAGAAGCAAATGTTATTGAAGTTTTTGAAGCAGAAGAAGTTGATCATCTTATTAATATAGCAACACGGAATAGAGCAGTTGCAGCAACTAAATGTAATGCACAATCTTCAAGATCACATTCAATTTTTATGATGGATTTATGTGGAAGAAATATTGGGTCAAATGAACAACGATTTGGAGGATTAACATTAGTAGATTTGGCTGGTAGTGAACGATTAGATGAAAGTGGAGCAAAAGGAGAACGATTAGAAGAAACAAAAAATATTAATAAAAGTTTAAGTGCATTAGGTGATGTTATTGTTGCTATTGCAAATAAAGATAGTCATATTCCATATAGAAATAGTAAATTAACAGAACTTCTTCAAAATTGTCTTGGAAGTGATTCAAAAACATTAATGTTTGTTAATATTTCATCTGACCAACAAGATACATTAGAAACAATATCTTCATTAAGATTTGCAACTAAAGTAAATACATGTGTAATTGGAACAGCTAAACGACATGTTCAATAATAAAAATATTTATTATATTAAATAATAATAAGAATGATTGTTGTTAAAAAGAATTTTAATTGATTTTTATTACAATAAATGTTAAGTTATCACTACTTTCATTTACATATGCTAATTTTAATGTATCAAAAGCTATATTAAACAATCCTCCACTCTTATTAATAATCTCTTCTAATTCTTTCTCAGTTACACCATCAGTAATTCCATCACTCATTAAAAATAATAATTCAATACCTTTTTTTTCTAATTGAATAAAATCAGGTTCAGTTGTTAATGGTGGATGAAGGGAAGGATCTCCAATACTTCGGGTTACCATAATTTGTCCATTAACTCTTTTAACTCCAAACATACCAAAAACAACTCCTCCATTCATTTCAATACGTTCTACTTCGGCACTATTTGTTGCTTTATGTTCTTTAGTAATTTTTTTTATTTTATTATTTTTATATATATATGCAGGAGAATCTCCACAATAAGCAATTCTTATAGTGTCTTTATCAATAAATGCTACTGTTGATGTTGTTCCAGACTTACTTGTTTCGCATGATTTTTCATGTAACTGTTTATGAGTTTGAATAAGTTTTTCTTTAAAAGTTCCTTCGTTCTCTTTAAATGTTTTAATATAATTTTCAGTACATAAATAAGCTGCATCCTTTCCATTATGACCATCAAATACTCCAATAATATCAGTCCCTTCTATACTTGAACAATCTACAAGAACAGTATCTTCCATTTTTCCTCTTCTTCCAATTGATTGACAAATTGCTATTTCATATGATTTAGATGGTTCTATGTGTTGAAGGATATATTCTTGAAACTTTAATCCAGGATCTCCCATTTGACTAATTTCTAATCCATCTACTTTGATAACGTCCTCTCCTGGTTTTAATAAATAACAAAATGTTAATGGTGGTAATTCTAATTGATTGTGTTGATCTTCAAATGACTTTGACAGACTCATACTCATATATTGTTCCATAACTGATGTATCAAATATTATTTTTTCTTTATTTTGAAATGAATAATCATCATAATCAATATAATATTGTGTTCTTTCGTTATTCATTTTAGTTATTAAATTTTTTTAGTTTTTAAAAATAAAAAGTTTTACAAAATAGAATCTATTATAGAAAAGCCATAATGCCGTAAAATGATACTGTTTGCTGCTTTTTCAATAGC
Source organism: Entamoeba dispar SAW760 (assembly GCF_000209125.1). Classification (NCBI taxonomy): domain Eukaryota; phylum Evosea; order Mastigamoebida; family Endamoebidae; genus Entamoeba; species Entamoeba dispar. The sequence goes on from NW_001854317.1 coordinate 14,536, forward strand.
AAAAAGAACAGTAAGCATTTCTACAGAAAATAAAGAAATCCATGAATATACAATATGAAATAAAACTAAAAACAAAAGACCATTTATAAAATCAGATGGTATTATCTTTCCTCCTTTTTTCGGAAGTGGAACACCAAATATTAGTTTAAGTATTGTTAAATATGCACCTGTTCCATAACCTGCAAAAAGACCATTCAAGAAACAAATAATTGTACATTCTCCATCTCTTATTCTTAGTATATATTTTGATACCAAACCTGTAGCTATTTCTAATGATGAAATAATAGTAAGTATATCAGTAATGATAGGTGTGTCTTGAAGCCATTTTGAAAATGGTTCTATTTGTAATACTATAGCTATTAAAAACTGTATTATAATATTTTCACAATCAATAGTCAATATCCCTTTAAAAATCAAATCATCCATTGCATTTATTAAACAACCAAATAATGTAGAAATTATTATTCTTTGTAATATAGAATCAAATCTTTTTAAATAAGAATAAAGATTTAGTTGTATTGATAATGATAATGCCACTTTACAAAAAGTAAATGAAACAAGTTTACTACAATATAAACATACTCTCTCTTTGTTTTCTGTCATGAACAATAAAAATGAAATTGGAAGTTGATGAAATATCTTTGAAAAAGTTATTTCAGGACATAAACGTTTAAAACTCACTAAGAAAAAGTTAAAAATAGAACAAAATGTTTGAAAGGATAGATAAAATAATACTATGATATTTGTATCTTTTGATTGTTATCCTTTGTTTTTTTTCTTCTTTAATTGTATATAGACCATATCTATTATTTCATAAATTTTAAACTTCAAGAATTAACATTTTTCAATAATTCATAAATGAAAATTTAATACTAAAGAATTCTTTTTAATTTCTTTCATAACACATGGTACATCGTTGCGCCATTCCTTAGTTATTAGTACGGTCCAAACTCACCTCAAACTATTTATTTAATCACCAATAAATTAGGTGGAGAAACAAAATAACAAGTAAGCTTAGTTTCCAAAAAAAAATCAAAATTCACTAACATACCTTTAAACCTCTTATTCGTTCTTAACCAGAAAAGAAATAAAATTCATCATATAATCAAATACAATAATTTTAGAAAACATTAGCTTATGAATAAAAGATAATATTAAATAGAATACTTCAAATGATTTAAATTACTTGTTGGTTTTAATAACAAAACAGATATAACTTACGTGTTTAGATAAGACATAAATCGTATATTGATATATCAATCGTACAAAAACATGTAATTGTGGTTGCAATTAAAAAAATAGAAGAAAAGTTGAATAAACAAAACAAAAATGAATTATAATTAAAACCATTTCTCTTTCGATAATTTGGATTTAGTACTAATCTTAGAGTAACATTATAAACGTGCATTGGCTATTGTATCAGACACTCCAAGAACTAAACTAAGGGCAACATAAACAATACCAATAGCGAACCATATAATACCTAGTACAACAACAATTAAAGAAATGACTTTGATTTTACCACCATAAACAAAAGAAACAATACCTGGGATGAAATAAATCATTATAACTCCACAAACTGCTCCATTAAAAGCAATTTGAATATCATCCATCCAAAATAATGCTGAAAGCATTCCAGCAAAGGAAGTAAATATTAAACAAATGACAGCCCTTCTAATTAATGATGGTTGCCATTCACTGAAAAATTGCTCATCTATAAGATCATGAATAAAAGTAAACAATGATGGAACTGCTAAGAAGAATGTTGAAATAAATAAACATGCAACAAAAACATCAATAGTAAAGAGAATATTATTTGTGTCATAAAAGTTTGATGGATAAAATAATAATGGAATAGCATGTGTCTCAGAAAATAATGTATTATAAACAAAACTACCATATAAAATTGCATAAACTCCAATTGTTAATAAGGCAGCTAGTAAAGCACTAAATTTAACATTTGGTGATGCATTAATTGAAGGAGAAACTAATGGGAGATTATTATGTGTAGCGAAAATACAAATAAAATAAGGGAAAATAGAGAATCCATCACCAAAAGTATAATTTGGTACTTTTAAATTTTCTTTAATACTTTCATAATCTGGGTTTAATTTAAAATGAATAAAATGTGCAATAGAAGATATTAATAATAAGATATATGCAATAACAGATAATACTCGAGAATGAACTGAGAGTTTAGATATTAAAGGAGAAAATGAGAGAATAGAAAGAATAAATACTATAAAATGAATACTTATTTTAAGAACTTCATTTGATGTCATAAGAAGTCCATGAGTTTCTCCACGAGCATGATTTAATAAGAATTCAAGTAATGCAGAAATTAGTGTTACATATATTGACACTTGAACTAAGTTATAAATTAATTGTACTACTTTGGTAAATGTACGTAATGAATTACCTCCAAATCTCCATGCAATTTCATAAATACTATCGAACTGTGCTTTTAAATTAAGTTTATAAGTTAACCATACAGTAAGAAAACTTATTAATAAGGCAATAAAAATAAGAAAACATCCATAATATGTTGTTGCATATTTTAGTGCTAATGGAGTAATAATTAATTCTGGACCAACTAACATTAAAACATTCTTATAATACAATGAAATCCAAATTTTTAAATCACTAATACTCATAGAATTAGAATAATAAATATTTAGTTCTGTTTTTAATTATATAATAGTTCTATTAAAACTTGAATAAAAAAAAAAGAAAGGTAATATTAACTAAATGGCACAACAATTTATTGATATTGGAGCAAATTTGACTGATGACAACTATTTTGGTGATTATCACGGAAAACACTACCACGAAGAAGATATTGATGTTGTGCTTCAACGTGCTGAAAGAAATGGATTAAGTCATATCATCATTACATCTGGTTGCCTTAACGATTTTAAGAAAGCTATTGAAATCATTAACAAATACCAAAACTTAACTAACATTAAATTAGTCACTACAGTTGGTGTTCATCCAACTCGTACAAATGAGTTAAAACAAGAAGGGTATTTTGATGAACTACTTTTATTATGTGAAAAAAATATTGATAAAGTTGTAGCCATAGGAGAAATTGGGTTAGATTATGAAAGACTTCAATTTTCTGATAAAGAAACTCAAATTAATGGATATCGTACATTAAGTATTCTTCATCAAAAATACCCTCACTTACCTTTCTTCTTTCATTGTAGAAAGTCTTGGTCAGATTTATGTCAATTAAATAAAGAGTTAGGATATAATGGTTGTAAGGGAGTTGTTCATTGTTTTGACGGAACAGAAGAAGAAATGAATCAAATACTAAATGAAGGATGGGACATTGGTGTTACAGGGAATTCTTTACAAACAATTGAGTTATTAAATGTTATGAAACAAATACCAATTGAACGTCTTCATATTGAAACTGATTGTCCTTATTGTGGAGTTAAAAAAACATCTGCAGGATTTAAATATTTGAAAGAGAAAGATTTTGGAGTCAAAGTAGAGAAGTATCAAAAAAATAAATATGTTCAAAGAAGAAATGAACCATCTAATATTATTGATATTGCAATAATCATGTCAAGCATTAAACATATTTCTTTATTTGATTTTGTTAACAAAGTTTATTCAAATTCAATGAATATGTATTTCTCTAGAATGAATTGATTCTTTTTTTTTATAAAGTGTTGGTATTAAGAAAATAAAACTGATAAAACTATTAATTAATAATTTTATTATTTAATGGAAGAACAATTACCTGAGTTTTCTGTTATTCAATTTCCTGGATATGTTAAAAATCCAAATGCACCATTAGAAGAAAAGGTAAAACCACTACTTGATTGTTTTGGAGGAGAAACAGTTATAAAAAATTATTTTCAAGGAACAACACAAAAACTAACGTTTTCATTTAGACCAAATGATAAATGTGCATCAACACTCCCTGTTCATTCTGAGAAATGTAAAAACAAATTATTAATTAGAATTTGTGATAAAAAAATTAATGTTATTGGTATTGTTACTAAACAACTTAGTGTAGATTCATTAGCCCCTTTTCAAGTACTTGACCGGTGTTCATTAAATATGTTAATCCCAGCAGAACAATCTATTCCAAGTCCTCTTGAAATTAATACAGTGAGAATGACAAAAATTGAACAACCTAATAGTGTTGATTTTAGGACAAGTAAAGAAAAAGAACGAATTATTCTTGAGACACATCCATATTCATTACCTTTTAGAAAATCAAAAGTTAAAGGTAAAAAGAAACAAAGTCAAACAATTCAAAATCAAATTAATGAAGAAATGAATGAATAATTGTTATGAATAATTAAATTAATTTATTAAAATTAATATATCAAAGAAACTATTAAAATTTTACTCCAATAAGAATGAAGAAGGAAGTAGAAGAACTTATTTATTTGAAGAATTTTATTTTCGGATTCTATCTTAAAAATAACACGACTTTCCCTCTTTGGAATTTATCATCTTAAAAAACCTCATGTCAAATTGTTTCCTTTGTCCTTGCTTTTCTTTCTTCTTGTTGTGTTTTAACTAGATCTATAAATTTCATATTCATGAGACATACTTTAACTATTGATTCAATTCAACGTGTTGCTCTATATTTTGAAACAATAGAAGATTATAAAAACATTATTCTCTCTTCAAAGAAGTTTCAATATTTATTTGAATATTTTAAATCAAATCCAATACCACTAAATGATGAAACAATTAAATTCTTTCCTAACATAAACACTTATAACTTATTTTCTTTACAGGACACATTCTATGAGTCTTTACCTTCTTTGAAGATTTGTTTTTATTGTAGAATTTCATATCAAAGAAGTTTAAAAGAAATAAAAAAAGGAAATACATGTAAATTTATTTATTATTCAAAAGAAGACAAAAAGAAATTTGGAGATATTCTTCCACCTCAAGTTAAGAAAATTGGCAAAGAATGTTATTGCAATAATCCCTCTTTATCAATTTTTGAAGTTCCTTATTCAATTGTTGAAATTGGAGATAAATCATTTATGAATTGTACTTCATTAACTTCAATTGTTCTTTCTTCTTCAATAACAAGACTCTGTAATTATACTTTTCATAACTGCATATCCCTTCAAAAAATAGAACTCCCTCAATCCTTAAAATATATTGGATATAATTGTTTCTCTGGATGTTCTTCTTTAAATTCAATTCAATTACCAGAAATGTTACTTTCAATTGGTGATCACTGTTTTGATTTTTGTGTTAATTTAACTTCACTATCTATTCCCTCTTCAATAACTTATTTTGGAATTCAATGCTTTTGCAATTGTTCTTCTCTCAAATCATTATCAATCCCTTCAAATTTAACTTCATTCAATAGACAACAGTTTTATGGCTGTTCTTCTTTAGAAAAAATTAATGTCCCTGCTCCTTACTGGATTGTTGGAAAACATCTTTTTTTTAATAAACTCAAACTTGTAGGTTGTGAATTGCCTTCAACTATTAATTCAATCAATAAAATTCCAATTTCATTTGATATGAATCAATCTTCATTTGAAGTACCAACTGAAGTTAAATCCTTTGGAAATAAATGTTTTCAAGATGAACACTCTTTGAGATCAATTAGTATTAGAGAATCTATTGATCGTTTAGATAATTATTGTTTTGAAGGATGTTTATTAGTCACATTAATTTCGCTCCCACCTTCAATTAAAGTAATTGAAAATGGTTGTTTTTGTGGCTGTATCTCACTAAAAGAGATTAATCTTCCTTCTTCATTAACTCGATTAGGAGATTATTGTTTCTATCGTTGTTCTTCTTTGAGTACTATAAGTCTTCCTTCTTCATTAAAAGTGATTCCATATCAATGCTTTAGTGGATGTTCTTCTTTAACATCAATTGATTTGCCTCAAGGAGTCTTAAAGTTATCTGATCAATCATTTAAAGATTGTGCAACACTCCAATCAATTTGTATCCCATCAACAATAACAAAAATAGAAGTTGGTTGTTTTAATAATTGTTTACAACTTTCAGAAGTATTCCTTCATTCCCCAATTCAAAAAATTCCTGATTTTTGTTTCTCTAATTGTATCTCTTTACAAACAATTACCCTTCCTTTATCTATCCTTTCTATTGGAAATAGAAGTTTTTGTAATTGTGTTAAGTTACAATCAATTCAAATCCCCTCATTAACTACATCTCTTGGAAATGATTGTTTTACAAATTGTTCTTCTCTTTTATCTCTTGGGTCATTGCCAAAGACTGCTATCCTTGGAGATGACTGTTTCTTTGGTTGTGGAAAATTGATTTATTAATTCATAACAACTCATTTTTGTTTTATTCTAGTTTTTTTTTCTTTTAAAGAATAAAATTGAGTTTTATTTTTTAATATTGTTAAATATCTAGAAAGAATTATTTCATCTACTATGTTTATAGGTTTTCAACTACTAAAATCTATTTAAAACTTAAATTCGAACATGGATAGTTGTATCCTTGTGTAAGGTAATGTAAAAATTGCCTCAACTATTTTTTATGTCCTCTTAATGTACTGTTTTGTTAGTTGTACAACCGTATTCGTTCTTGTGACTATAAAACATAAATTTACAAATAAACAAATCTTAAACGGTTGATAGTTTAAAAACTTTTTGGTTATCGCAAATGGTCTTTTAAATTAATTTTACTCTTATTGACAATTTTACTATAACAAAACACAATTACTTTAATATATTTAATAAAGTAACTTTTTTCTTTTTTTTGTTTTTCTCTTTCTTGAAAAAAGTATCAATATTTTATTAAGATTTCTTTTGAATAAATAGTAACATTAATAATATAAAATTTAATAAAACACTATAAAGTTGAAATCTTCTTTTAAAGATTACTTTGTTTCCATAATAACAAAAAGAATATTAAACCGAAAATATAGATCTACTCAAATCTCATCAATAAACTTCTTATTTCTTTCCAGTTTTCTTGGAATTAACCTTCTTTCCCTTAGAAGCAGCTTTCTTTGATCCAGCTTTATTTTGTTTGAAAACAGCATCAGTATCAGCAAATGAGACAACTTTCATTCCATGTGCTTTAAGAACCTTATATCTGTTAAGAATAGCAGCATAACGTTTAGCTTCCTTAAGCATAGCAAGTTTATGTAATTTCTTAGCTTCTAATTTTTGAGCCTTATGTTGAAGTCTTCTTGGAGTAACAAGTCTTTGAATCTTTGGTGCTTTAGATCTTTTTGTTGATTTTCCTTCTTTTGGATGTTTTTTAGCAACTTCTCTTCTAATAACGAATTTCTTAACGTCATCCTTTTGTGAAAGATTGAAGAGCTTTCTAATATGAGATGCTCTCTTTGGTCCAGCTCTCATTGGAAGAGCATCATTAGTAACTCCTTCAATTTCTCCTTCTCCTTTCTTAACTACAACTGTGTTCAATACTGAAATATCACCTGCAACAATAGCTCCTCTAACTGTCTTTCTTCTTCTTTCTCCATTTCTAAGTGGTTTGTAACATCCGTTTCTTCCATCAAGAAGAAGTCTGACACGATTGTTGGTAGCTACTCCTGTCATCATTGGGAATCCATCCTTATCACATCCACCTGTAATTTTAAGGATATATCCTTTGAATTCGTCTCCAAGTGATGAAGCATCAACTTCTTGTCCGATTCTCTTATCAAGGAATGGTCTGTAATTCTTTTCTTCTTCAAAATCAAATTTCTTAATTCTTCCAGTTGCTGGATTAGCTACGTTAATCTAGTGGTTAATTTATTTTTTTTTCATTCTTTCTATTATAAAAAAACATAACATACCTTCATGGACTTGAGAACAACTAATAGGTCATTTTTCGAGTTCAAACAGGGTTGGACTATTTTTATTCTTTTTTTTGTTTTTTCTTTTTTCAATAGTTTTAAATAGTTTTTTCTTTTTCTTTTATTATTTCATAAAAGAGTTGAAACTGACACTGTTTTCATTTTAATTTCTCTTCAACAAAAACAGTATAAACTGAACTTCATAATTCTTGCAAAATAAAAATAACTAGAATTAAGTTGAATTAATAAGAGTTGTACATCTTCTGGGATTTCTTCATCTGATTTAAAAACTTCTAATGCAAATTTTTTGAATGGAATCTTTTTATTGACACTTAATTTTAATGCATTCATTCTATTAAATAATAAACAATTTCTTTTAACTAATTCTTGAAGTCTATCTTTAAGACTAATACCATCAATAAAACAATGACGCCATTTAAAATAAAAAATGTTATCTTTATTAATTCTTATAACAAAACTCTCTTCTTCATTAGGGAAAATGGAGAGTAAATTAACAACATCATAAACTCTTCTATTATCCACTTTCATTAATTTAGAAATTTCTTTTACCCTCATAAATCTTTTATTCCTAATAAGGCAGAAAATTACTTTCTTTACATATTATCCATTTATATTGTCTACCAAAGTAACAGTTTAGTAGAGTTTAGTACAGATATTATCATT
>NW_001854317.1:23093-28529 GCF_000209125.1 Entamoeba dispar SAW760
GATTGAAAGTTAAGGAATTTGAACTTAAAGCTAACAATTTCTCAGCCACTGGTAATTTTGGATTTGGTATTGAAGAACACATTGATCTTGGATTAAAATATGATCCACAAGTTGGAATTTATGGTATGGATTTCTTTGTTGTTCTTGCTAGACCAGGATTCAGAGTTTCTCGAAGAAAAAGAATGCAAGATAAGATTGGAAGAGATCATCTTTTAACTAAAGAAGATGCCATTAACTGGTTCAAAGAAACTTATGAAGGAATCGTTCTTAACAAATAAATTGAGCATTGTTGGTGAGCTTTCTTTAATTTGTAGTTATAGAATGGAATTTCATATTTTTTCTATATTTTTATAGAGTTTAATTCTAAATTTTATTGAATAACTCTACAAAAAGAATAAATGAAAAACAACTTTTATGAAAATACCAAAAATAATAAAACTGTTAATTAGGAATTTTTTTTGTAAATCAAATTCCATTTATAAATTTAGAATTAATCAATTTTTTTATTAATATTTTAGTATAATAATATTTTAAAATATTTATTAAATTAATTGTAATAAAGAATTTACAGTTTATAGTTTTATTAAGTGGAAATATTCAATTTCATTATTGTTTATTTAACAGTTGATTATAACAGTTAGATTCAATTATTTTATCATAAATATTATTTATTAACATACTTTCATGCCTTTCTTTTTTTTTTAATACTAATTTCATTATTTTGTATTTTACTCTTTTTCATTAATTATAAACTCTATTTTAGTTTCACACTTTAATGCTAATTTTCAATTAAACTTTTAAGTAATATTTCTGACCAATTAACACCAAATAAGTTATTTAATTATTTCTTTTTCTGGTGTGGAAGAAGTAAGTTGTATGTCTTTAAATATAAAATATATTGTATCATTCTTAAGAGTCAATAAACAAGATATCTAGTCATACAAATTATTTAACTTAATAAAAATAACAGATAAATATAATAACTGAAGAGTACAATGAATTTCGATAATGTTTAACTTTGAGAACATTAATAAGAAGGGGTAACTGTAAGAAACTTAATTTATAAAAATAATATAAATTTAACATTTAATGATAATTAATGTTTTTTTAATTCCAAAAAGATTAAATTTAAAATATTAAATTTTCTAACATTCTTCTTTGTTTAATTCACTTGGTTGCACTCATTTTTTATCATAAATCATTCTTTTTTTATTCACAAAGTAAAATTAGAATAAGTATTAAGACATCGTAATTGTTTGTTATATCATTCGATTTATGAAAATGATGTTTATTGCATAATTTTTGAGAGTTATTACTTAAAAAAGGAACTCAAAAATCATTTAAATCACTCAATGGACGATTTAGGCATTTATTTTATTACTGATGATGATGATGAAAACTTAGAAATAAAACAAGAAGATGTAATGGGTAAGGAAGAAACAAAGAAAGAGGAGGTGAAAAACGAAGAAGAAACAAAAAACGAAGAAATAAAGATAGGAGAAACGAAAAAAGAAGAAACAAAGAAAGAAGAAACAAAGAAAGAAGAAACAAAGAAAGAAGAAACAAGTGAGTGTGGTAAAGAGAAGGACCAAGGTGACGATTGTGTAATAGATAGAACACAATCACCAATTATTAGTTGCATGAAAGATGAACCAAAGGATGTAAGTGATGTTGAAGAGGATGTTACTTCTGATGATGAAGGTAACTCTTATTGGCAAACCATTAGTAATGAAGATTTAGAAGCAACTTGGAAGGATGCAATGGAAAAAATTAGTCCGTCAGTACTTAGTTATCTAATGGGAAGTTATAGAAGCCCATCACCAATTAAAAAAGAATTCTTGAATTGTATTGATGAAAAGAAATACTTGTCATTTATGAAGTTTCAAGACTATTGTAAATATTTAGACCAATCTCCTGCAGATCCTAATGAATTTACTGAAGAAAAAATGGGGGTGTCAATGTGCATTACTGAAAATGAAAAATATATTAAAAGAAAAAAAGAAGAAAGGAAACAAGAATTACTAAAACAGTATACACAATGGATTAATGAAAACCAAAAAGATGTCATGGGGTTAACTGGATGGAAAATTTTTGAAAGTAGAAAATATAAGTCTGAGCCTAAATACTCAGAATATAAAAGATATTTAAATTATACCTTTCTTAATGATAAACGAACTTCTGAACTTAAAAAAAGTCGATGTATTGGTGAGATGGATCAAACTGTTTCTTCACCTAACTTAAATATAAGTACTACAAGTCTCAACAACAGACAAGTCACTACATCTTTTCCTAAAACAAATACTGTAACTATTACTAATAATTCTACTATTCACACAAACCCAAACCCAACTACTTTTACTTATTCTATTCCACCACCAATACCCAAAACAAATCCAGTACCTAGTACAACTACTCTACCAACTCAACCACAAACAACCTCTTTTCAAAATAATATTACTTCAGTCCCTAAACCAGAAACAATTCATACTACAACTACATTACAATATCAAATACCACCACCACCGCCACCAGCTTCTCACTCTAGTACTAATAATTCTAAATTCAGTAACAAACTTCGTTCATTTAGTACTCAACTAACACAAGAACAGGCAAATACTCTTGCTGAAAAATTCACGTTTGTTTTGTCATTACTTAAATTAGTACAATAAATTTATTATTAGAAGTTCAATACCAGGAGTTGATCCAATGTATTACTTAAATACATTTGGACTTTTTTTTAAAAATTACATTAACTCTTATGAACCATTATTGAATATGCTTAAAGAAATGAATTCAAAAGGTTTATTAAATAAAAAGTATAATAGTACTATTCAAGAAGTATTAAATAAAGGTGCTTCTTTGGATCAAGTTGTTTCATTGGTTCAAAAAGAAGTTAATTTAAATAATAAATATAAGGAACAAAGTAGTCCAGGTGATAGTTTTATTAATGAAATTAAAAATATGGGTATTCAAAGGCAAAAAGCAAGTATGGTACGTGCACTTAATCCACCAAGTGAAGAAATTAAAGTAAAGTACCAACAAATTGTTGATGAATTATTGTTTGTTTTTTATTTTTTTTCACATTTGTGAATATTCAAAAATTCATATTCCAGGAAAATGCCTTATTTTTTGGAACGATTTTCTCTTGACGATGTTGCTGACACTTTCCGTCCACTTTTTCAGTACAACGTTGATTCACCACAACTTATAATAGACTTTTTTAAAGGGTTATTAGCCAGTCATAAAAAAATAGTTCAGTTAGGGAGCGTTGAATTAAAACAAAAAATTGAAAGTTGTAATGGAAATATTGCAAATATAAAAGAAGTTACTGACTCGTTTTTGTGGAGGTTTGAAGAATAATTTTAATAGTTAGTAGTCAAAATTAAATATTAAATTTATTTTTTAAATGAAGACATCAATTATTTATTTTTAACATTGCTTCTTTAATTAATGAAACTTCATTTGTTGCAGTAATGGCTCCTTCAGAACAACAGCTTTCAAGACGTAAATTGATTTGTTTTATATAATTTTCAATTTTAGAACTTTTTATTTTAATTATTTCATTAATTGTGTTAGAAAAGACCATCAAATCAACATGGTATTGTTGGAATTCTTTGAGAGTCAATCCATCTGGAGGTGGGGCAGTATATAATGGAATGTCATTTCTTAATTGTTTCATTGTTTTGACAACAACTGATTCAATGATTGAAGTTCTTTCTAATTCAATAAGATCATCTTTAGATTCATCACTATCAAAATAAAATGTTTTGCTAGTATCTCTCTTAGGAGCATTATCATCAAATGGGTTAGTGTTATCAGGAAAATATAATTTTAATATATTAGATACACCTATCATTAGAGATGATATTTTCAATGACCCTGAACGAACTAATAATGATGGTGATAATGGAGGATGATTCATTGCAAATAACTCAATAAATGATGAATGCATTTGTTCAGAAATAAGGTCAGTAAACTTTTTAATTAGTTTTTCTGGAAACTGTTCATATTGGTCAGTATATTGTTGTGATAATGAGTCAGTTTTTAGTCCGATTGCAATAGTTTCTGGTATTTTTGCAGAAAATATCCATCCTGCAATAGCAACACATACAAATGGTTTATTTTCACAAACAGATTCTGCTTTTTGAAGAAATACAGTAAGAATATCACTTCCATATTCTTTCAATGAACTCATAATAGTTGTTTCATAAACACCACCAATTTGTTTAATTGAATCAATTCTATTTTTTAATTCTTTTTGAATATCATCAATTTGATTTTGTTTTTTCTCTGCCAGTCCATTAAATCCAACAAATCCTCGTGAAACACAAAGATCAATATCAACACTAATTGTATCAAATACACTCCCTGCTTTTAATCCAACCTTTTTACAAAGTTCTTTAATGCCAAATCGAGCAGCATTTTCAACAGTATTTTCAATATATTTATTATAATCTCCGTATTGATTTAAATTTTTAATCTTACCAGTAGCATCGCTTATTCCTCTTAATGCTTCAACCACTTTTAATTCTGGTTTATCTAATGACGATGCCTGTGAAACAATATTATTAGCATTTGAATAGAAATTACTGATGGAAAGTCCAACAAAATTATCAAAAGATTTGCTATCAAGATTAAATGGTTCTTTGAATGCTATAATATATGCCTCACAACATGATTGAACTGCATTAACAAAAGCTGTTGCTGCAGTTGAAATAAAAGACGAGAAGCTAACAACATTACTTTCTTTTTTTGTAAAAGAATTATCAACAATCACCTCACAATATTTTTGCATTTTAGCAATACAATTAATTTCCATAACTGCTACTTCACTGGTATGAAGACGGGCTAATGCCCCATAACACTGTCCAAGTTTTTGAGGAGTATCATATTCTTTAGAAATAGCATTGTTTAATACTTTTTCTGCTCTTGCTACTGCACCTTCAACTTCTGCTAAAATAGATGCAAATGCTTTGATATGAGCATTCTTTTTTAACCCATCAATTCTAGATGTATAAGCATTAGCAAATTCAATCCATTTAGATTCTGATGCAGTTTGACGTAAGATATCAGGAAGATCTAAAAACTCTTGTTGTTGTTCAATTTGTTGTTGTTTTTCATGTAAACTAATAAGCTCTTCTCTAAGTGGAGATAAATTTGAATGAATATTTTTATAACGAGAAGTTAATTCAGACAAAGACTTTGATATAGAAGTTAAATCATTATCAAAAGATTCAGCACTATGTCTAATTTTCGTGATTGTTTCAGTGACTTGAATAAACTTAGAATAATTAGAATAAACAAGGTCTTTTAATTTCTTGTCATTCTCCTGAATTCTAGTACAAATCATTTCATCATAACTAAGTACTTTTCCAAGGTCATTTCTCATAAATTTAGCACAACGGTCCTTATCTTCCATTATTGTTGTTTTTAAAT
>NW_001854317.1:28629-36582 GCF_000209125.1 Entamoeba dispar SAW760
TGCTAAAAAACATCTTGGAACACATAAAAGAGGACTTGCTAAGAGAGATGAAATCCAACGAGCCCTTGAAGCCATTAAAGCTGCTCACGCTCATCTTGGACATCACGAACAACACTAAGTAATGTGCGTTAAATGATTAGGTTATAATCGAAATATTTATAATTTTTTTATTGTTAATTATAACACAGATTTGAAAAAAGAGGGATAAAATAAATATGAATAATATAATTGTTATTCTCTGATTAAATTATAGTAATTTTAATTAAAAAATACTAAAAAATAGTATTAGATCTTATTAATATGAGTAGTAATCATATTAGTATTCCGATCAATCAGCTAACAGCAAATAACACATTAAAAAAGTCAATCTCTAAACTAATTATTTGTAATTCATTAGATTTCACATCTAAAGATTTTCATCTAGTTTCAGAATATTGTAAATCTGATACAAGATATATTCATATTACATTTGAATATTTGATGAACGAATTAGATAAAGCCAACTGTATATCTTATTTTGAGTTATTTGTATTTCTCTTTGATAAAAGTAAAACAATGAAACAATTAATGTATCCTAGAATTCATAAAATATTTAGTAAAGCTTTTAGCATTTCTTCTGTGAAAGAAAGAGCCATCGAATTATTAAGGGAATTAGATAAAAAGTATGGAGAGTCATATCCTTCTATTAGAACAGAACTTAACACACCAAAATTTTGTCAAACTGAAAAAGATATTGAACAACACAATGAATTTGTAGAAAAAACAAATGAATCTGAATACCAAATTACTATTAAACGAATTGATAATTGGAAAATCCAATGTAATGAAGTTAAAAAACAATGGTATTATACTATGGAACAAGTTCTTCCTCAGTATTATAATAAAAAACAAGAGTATCATGGAGGACCTATTAATTGTAGTTGGGGAGTTACTATTGAACTTTGTCAAACTCCTTATGAAGTTTGGTGTAAATATGGAGGTTCAACTAACCAACGAATAATGATTGAGATGAAAACGTTTAAAGAGAAAATAATTTCTCTTAGAGGAAGCATATGGAATGGATATGTCAGTTTTGTTTTAGTCCAAAGTAAATTGAAAGAGAAACGTACTGAAGACCAAGAATTGTATAAAGAAAAATATAAAGAAATTATTGGTATGATTGATTGTTTAGATGAAATTCTTTATAAAGCAAGAGAATTAAAAATATAATTCATATTTTTTGTGTTTAACCCAATGATGTAAAGAAGAGTGTCTGATAAATAATAAAATAGCAAAGATGTGGATCATTCGCATTCATCACAAGAGCTATTATATTTCAATGAATGAAACACTTGATCTCTGAGGGATGATAATGACATTATTATTTTTTTAATATTTTTTACATAGAAAATAAAATAAATTTCTTTTTTTTTTTAACGTAAACCAATAAATTATTATTATCATATCTTAGTTATATTCAAAAAAGGTGTATTATTTTTAAATCCTTTTAAACACCATTTAGTATTAACAGTTATATCCTTTTTCTGTTTCTTCTTTATTTTTTAAATGATTTATCTACAAATATGACCATTTAAATTTTATCTTTGTAAGTATTTTTATTTATTATCGTACATTCTAGAAATATTTTTACCTTGAGGTTAGTAATAAGATAACACTTACCTCTCCCTTATTGTAATAATAAAAAAACTTTTGTAAGTATCCTTATTATTATGGTAATAATTTAAAAGATTTTTCGTTACAAATTATCTTTTAAATATATTTAAATTAGTATTATTGATAAATAATATTTTTCAAGAACTATTAGTAATTGTTAAATTATTCAAAGAAACTTTTATATAAATTATATAAAGTGGTTGCTTCATAAAATACTTCTATTCACTAAAATTAGGTAAAAGTTATTAATACTTTAATATATTATATTTAGAAAAAAAAAAGAAAAAATTGTTTGTGTTAGAATAATCTATTATTATTTAACTTTAATAAAAAGAGAATTTTGTTTTTTTCCAAGATAAAAATAGGTAACACTAGGATATAATTATATCTTTTTTTTTTCATTAGATAGTTTTGTTTTTTGTAATTTAATTTTTTTTATAATGTTTTAATACTTTAACCAAGTAATCTAAAGCATAGTCTTGCATTGATTTTTCAGTATGATTTGATAAAACAATATTTATGATGGTGGTTATATCAAAAGTAATGATAAATAATGTTTTGTGAATATTATTCATATATGGAATAGTAAAATGAAGAACAATAAGGAATGGAATTTCATTAATAAAACTCATGGGGATGAATAACCTAAATGGTTTAACAGGAATACCAAGACAATACCTTATTATTAACCCATACACATCTGATCCATGACTTTTAAATAATGCATAAACTGCACAAATAAGAAAATGACTTCCAGAGAAATGTTTTTCTGAGAAACTTAAAAAAGCAGAACACCCTGCCCTCATCGCCTTAACAGCTAAACACATGTCATCTATTAAAATATACCTCTGTAATAAAGAAAAAATAACGTTTGATTCAAGAATAAAAGCTATTGATGTATGAACAACCATAATATATAAGCTAGTATTAACTTGATAATCAAAAATAATTCCACTAAAGAAAGTATTGCAATAAGCAAACAGTACTGAAAGGAAAATACGATGAGAAAGATTTTCATACTTTTGTAATGCTTTGTGAATATGAAATTGAGTTGCGGTTGAGTGAATAATTTGACAAATTGGGTGTTGTAGGTAAATACATAATTGTGGAGTTTGATTCATTTGAGAACTAAGAGAATTAAAGCTATTAGATTATTTCATTTAAAAATTTAGAACTCCATTTTATCTTTTATGTTCTATAAATAAATTCACTTTAAGAAGAATATTAAGTATTACATTTATTTTATTTATTTTTTTTTTATTACAAATATACGGGATATCAAATTATTCAAATGATAAACTGAAATAGGAATAATAAAAAAGTATAAGACTAAATAAAATAGGGGGTTGTGCTGAATTTTGACAATCATATTAACAAATTGAGAGACTCTTTCGAGATTATTAACAAAAAAAGAAAAAAAAATAACATAAAAAATATACTATATGGAGAATTAAAATTCGTATATCCACTCATTAAATAAATATAAAAAATGTTTTTGTTTATGATTAATAATGATTAATAACATTAAATTTAATGGTTTGTTATTAGTACATCAAATTTCGATAAAAGGGTTAACAAAAGTTAATAAAAAAAATCAAATAGTAGTCTTAACAATCAAATTAGAATTGAAAAACTATTTCTTATTCTACTTTTAAAATTTTGCAATGAGAATCATTCATTTCACCTTCAATAATAGGTGGGTTATGATTGAAATTCATTCCACGAATTTTAAAACGTACTAATACATCAATTTGTAATTTAGGTGATAATCGTTCACGAACGAGATCAGTACTTACTTTTACATTGAAAATACCATATACCAATAATGCTATATGATCGAAACTTTTTTGACATACAGTAGCAACTAAACAAATAAATTAAATATCAAACAGAATAAAAAATGATAAAAAAAACAAACTTAAGTATGTATTTATTACTGGTCTAAAGACAATACAATTTAATTTTAAATGAATAGTAAGAATACCAGAATCAAAAGAAGTTTTAGTTTTTTCAGGAATCTTGAAATTTTTATAAGACATAATTATTCCTTGGAAAGTACCATTAACATAAGATGTTAAAAGATAACTATCGATAATTTCTTGAATTGAACCTTTAATATTTTTTAAATGATGTGGATATAATGAAATTGAAAATGGTAATTCACAATCAATAAACGGTGTTTTTTCATTTTCTGGAGATGCACGAAGACCATTTAATAAAATATCATATTTAGAAAGAATAGAGATATTGGTTGTAGGTCTAGTCCTTAATTCTTCAATGAAATTAGAGATTGCCTCAGTTGTTTCCTCTAATGAAATTTGTTTAACCTTCATGTTTAAGTAGGTTTTAGTTATTTAAAGATGTATTCTAAAAATAAAAAGGGCTTTTTTTGTTTTTTCATAAAAAATGAAATAAAAATTAATGAAAATAATTCAATTTATTGATGGAAGAGAAAAAGAAGATAGAGACTAAACCCAAAAGTTATCTTAGTAGAAGAGAAAGAAGAGAAGCTTTTAAGGAAAAAATTAAGAGTAGAAAAGAAATGAAAAAGAATAGATTAAATCAATGTAAAGAACGTATTGAACAAAAGATTGAAATTATTGATGGAATGAGATGGGTTGTTCCATATGTTTATTGGTTTGAAGTTATTGTCAAAGAGAGATGGATTGGAAAAGAAGTTAAAGAAATAATGAAAGAAGAATTTCATTATTTAGATGATGATATTACAAAAGCATTTGAAAAGAGACTATTAAAAGTTCAAAGAAATAATAAAGAAATAAATGAGAATTGTATTTTTGAACAAGGAGATATTTTATTAAATCAAATACACCGACATGAATTACCTGTTCCATGTTTATTACCAATTATTCATGAAGATAATGATGTTATTGTTGTCAATAAACCAAGTGGAATACCTACACACTCAGGAGGAAGGTATACTGAAAATACAGTTATAAACATATTAGAAAAAGAACGAAATATAAAATTGTTTGGAGTTCATCGATTAGATCGTTTAACAAGTGGAGTATTAATAATAGCTAAAAGTTCTGAAATAGCAAATGAAATACAACGTCATTTTATAAGTGCACATAAAAAATATATTTGTAGGGTAATTGGCTATATGGGTAGTTGTATTGTAAATAAACCTATTATTGAAACAACGTGTATTACTAAACAACGAGTTACTGTTGGTTCAGAAGGAAAAATATCAACTACAATTTTTGAACAAATTCAATATGACCAAAAAACTGATACAACTCTTCTTTGGGCTATTCCAAAAACAGGAAGGATGCATCAAATAAGAGTTCATTTAAGTTATGAAAATCATCCAATAGCGAATGATTCAATGTATAGAAATAAAAATGAATATTGTATTCATTTTTCTATTCCAGAAAATTGGAAACAACCTGGATGTAAAGAATGTATTTCAGGAATTGAAATACCTCAAGAAAATTTGTGGTTGTCTTGTATTGAACTTTCAGTTGAATATCATGGCACAATAAAAACATTTATCTCCGAGATTCCAAAATGGGGAACAAAAAACTATGATTGTAGTAAAGATCTCCAAGAATGGAGAATGGTTCATAATCAAACACTTTCAGAAGTTAATTAGAAGTTATAACAAGTTGTTGGTGTATGAGATAAAAGAAATGTAAAAAAATGTTTGGTGTGTTCAACTCCAAACAAAACAAAATAATTTGCAGAAAACTAGCATATTTGCAACAATAATTGAAATACACAAGTGAAGGAAACTTTATTTAGTTCCTGATTTTAGTAAAAAGTCAAAGAAAATTCAGAATAAGGAAATGAATTTCAGTTCATCTTGAATCTTATTAATGCAATTTTACCAAAACTTACATCATTGTTTTATTTTTGATAAAAAAGAAACAAACCAAATGTTTATTCCTTGTGCTTTTCATCCTTTACAATTAGATGATTCATCATGTTCTGGTTCTTGTTCTTCTATTATACTTTCACCTATTGACAGAAATTTTGTTCCTCCTCCAAGAAATTCAAATCCAATTCTAAATGATCCGCTCTTTTGTCAGTTACATACTAATATTTCACCTTCAAATATGATTTGTTATTCAACAAGTATTTCTTCAGACTCTTCATTTGATGATTGTTTTGTTTTTGAATAATAAAGGAAATTGTATACTTCATTAACTTTAATATGAATAGGATACCCATTATTTATGATGTTTCTCATTTCAAATTCTATCTAGTTTTTGATATTTTTGTTTTATATTTTAAATTTTTGTTATTTGAAATAGATTATTGAAATATAGGAACAATCTTGAAAAAAAATTAGTAGATTTGATTACAAAAAAAAATAATTCGAGAAAAAACGTAAAAAAATGAAATGAAGGGGAAAAAAAAAATAGAAAATAAGAGATAAGATATTAAGAAGAATCTAAAAGCATCTCAAAAATTTTAAGGAGAAGTTAGATTGTATGACGCAGAAGTTGTTGCCTTCAGATCTAGAAGAAATATTTGAGATTGATATCAACACAAAAGAAGTTAAGAAAAAAGAAGAAAATGAAACAAAAAAACCGAAGAAAATGAATGAACAAAACCAAAAAATTTTACAGAAATTTGATGTTTGTTTAAAGGAGTTATTGATAAATAATTTCATAATAGATAAAAAAAGGATTTATTTATTAGAGTTATGACACAGAACATAATGGAGAATTAGATGTATATCAATTAAAGAAATATATTGAAAAAGAATTTAATATTAGTTTGACAGAAGAAACAATTAAATATCATTGTGGTCAAACATTCTTACAAAAAGCTTATAAAGTTCAAAGAAGTGAATTTATTGCGTTTCATAAATATATTACATCTAATTTAAATGAAATGATAGTTTGTTTCAATTATTAAATAAGTAGTAATAAAAAGAATATAAAGGTATTTATTACTTATAGAAAGAAAAAACAGGAAATATTTTTAATTCATTTGAAAATCAATTTGCTGATAAAACTGGTGTTGATATTCAATATAAATACCTTGACCGAAATATTTTTACCATTTCTTCATTTGATAAACCACATGCACTTATTTCTCCACAACAACAATGTCCAAATGACAAATATCATCGAACTATTTACAACCAATTATTTAATCAATCAATATCAATTTTTCAAACACCAAAAAAATATATTAGTGTATTTGAAGGTAAAGAAATAACAAAAATTTCATTACCATCTAACAATGAAGAATTTAATGTTGACTCACTCATTCAAACAGAAACACATAAACCTGGTTCAAGAAAGAAAAAGAATAAATTTTTATTCCAAAATTTTAATGCTAAAATTACTTCAGATGAATTATTATATTCAACAACATTATGTAATGCTCAACCTCGTTCTATTCAAGAATTATTAAAAATAAGAAAACCTACTATTGTTAATATTACTAAGTTTCAAATAAATATGACTACTGATAATTTATATTGTAGAATGAGTTTATATGATAAAAATTATATTAAATTAACATCGGATTTCTATTTTACATTAACTTCTGATGCTTTAAAAGATCATATAAAAGAAACTAAACCACTTAATGTTCCATTAGTATCAATTCCTTTAAAAGAAGAGTTTATTGGAGAAGAAGAAAATTATGTTGTGTTACAAGTCTATAAACAAATGGATCCAAACATTGATTTTGCACGAGACATTTTTAGTGATGAAGGTCAAAAAGAATTAAAAACTAAAAAGAAGTATATTGATGGAATTAAAGAATCGAACCGTATCTTTGAACAAAAAGGAATGTTACAATTATTAATGTTTAGTGCTGCGTTAATTAAATTTAAACCAAAATATGATCCATTTAAATTAGTTAAGCCAGTAGGAGATCCTAAAGATGTTGTTTCAATGATTAAAGACATTGACAAAATGAAAACATGTGGATATTGGGAATTTGTTTTTAAGCCATCAAAAAAAGAAGATGTTCATTATGATGGATTCATGGTAACTAATACTCAAGATGGTACAAATGGATCTCAATTTTGTACTATGACTGATTTATCAATTCAAGAGAAAGAGGATATTTTTATGGATTATGAAAACTTATTATTTGTTTATCCAACTGAAATTTGTCTTGGTAAAGAGAAAAAAAGAAACGGAGTTTGTGTTACTGTTTATCTAAGAGATAATGATAATGACAAATTTACTCCAGGAGTATCTAAACCAATGGCAGCTATTTATCCAATGGCTAATACTCCTATACAATCTCTTACAAGGTCATTCACTACTGCCGTATCAGTAGATAAGATTGGTCATTTTATTGATGAGATTA
>NW_001854317.1:36682-44691 GCF_000209125.1 Entamoeba dispar SAW760
GATAATAGATGGATATCATCCATTTCTTTCCTTCTATTCTTCAAAAGTGTCTAGAAGATGCTACCTCAGGAAAACAAGAAAGTCTTATTAAGTTATTTGAAATAACCAATTTGATTGATAACAATAAAGAGATATCTCAAGAACAAAAAGAAAAGTATCGAATATATAAGAATCCAATAATACTTGATAGTATCAATCATTTTGTTTCATATAAAAGTGATGATGGGAGATATTATTGTCAAGTTATTACTTCATTATTGCCAGTGTTATTTGCTAAAAATGAGAGTATTTGTAAAGAACGATTAAAATATTGTTGGGTTATTTATTCCTTATTGATCAAATCAATTATTGGATATTTAAAAGATTATAAAGCATTTGATGCTCCTAATTTTCATGATTTTTGTTTTAGTGAACAAGGTAAGTATGTTGGATTTAATTTATCTACAAATATTTCTTTATGTTCTGACTTTATTTGTTTTTGTTCAGATTCAGGGATTGTAGAACCAAGTATAATTAGAGATGCTAATTTGTTCTTTGCTGAGTTCATTAGGGACTTAGCTATAATGTGGAGACATGATGAAATGGCTAAACTTGTTGACACTCATCTTGATCGTCTTTCAATGCTTAAAACAAATGATCCAGAAAGAATAAATTTTCAACAATTACTTCGTCTTGAATTTATTTCTGTATTAGCTGAAAGTGATAGGTTATATCAAATTAATGGACCACAACTACTTGAAATTAAAGAAATTAATAAATTAAATGATCAACTACAACAACGACACACTTTAATGTTTATTATTCTAAGACAATATTTCCAATTAATATTAACTCATGATAAAACAATTAGTAAAATGGCATTACAAGAATTAATTAATATTATGAATAAATATGACCTTGACAAACAATTTTCAACTCAAACAGAACGTGATAAATTCTTTAATATGATATTTCCATTTGTGTTATTTATTCTTGACGATTCAGAAAAGATTAATGAATGGAAAGCAAAAGACTGTTTAGCAGATTTATATGATATTGAAACACTTTATATTATTTTCTTCTTCATTCTTAAAAATTTAAAAGAAGAAACTGTTCAACAATGGTTAGTTTCTGATTTCCTTCCAAGTCTTCTTAATTCATTACTAACTCATATCAGAAAAGCATTACTATTATTTAGTAGATATCCAAATACATTTATTCCTAATGCATCAAAAACTTATATTAAGGAATTAACAATAATGCTTAATGGTATATCAAAAAGTGCTCCGAGTTCTAAAACTCCTTCACCTGGGTTAAACAGAAACCAATCTTCAACTAAACTACATCCAGGATTAGGACTTGGTGTTTCTGGAAGAAGATCACTATTATTAAAAAAACCTGTAGAAATACCATCTGAAGAAATTCTACAATCACCTAGAAAAGGAGAACGGTCAAGCCCATCTTTAGATGGAACCAAAAAAATAACTGGATTTATGGAAAGATCAGGAAATGCACAATTTTTAGGAGGAAGAAATAGATCTAATTTGATGACATCATCAGAAAGTAATAATAATACAGGTAGAAGTACTGAAGATGATTTAATTATTGACATTGCATTAATTTCAATGGACTTTGTTGAAACTATCATTGGGGTATTAGTAAATGAAGAAAATACTCAAGCACTTGAAAGGGCACAAGAAATAATTTCATCAGTACTTTTTGAAGTTAAACCAAATGATAGTTATCTTATTAGTCTATATGAATTTATTAGAACTATGATTATAACATATAAAGAATTCATTTTTAAAAGACCAAACAACTTAGCTTTGAATTTACTAAAAAATTTATTACGATTTTCTAATTCAGCTACTAAAAACCAAAAGAATTTTGCTAATAACTTAATCTTCATCTTTGCTAAAACAAATTTCATTGTTACAGGAAATACAGTTGCTACAATAGTTAATGCTACAAGTGCTTTATCAGAACTTCAACTTAATGATGTTCATAATATTGAAGAATCAATTAAAGGTTTAGTTAATTTAGCAGAAAAGTATCATGATAATTTTAATAATAAACTTCAAAAATGCATTGAGTTATCACTTAATGAAGGGGTTAGAAGAAATAAATCATTAAAACGAGTTCAACGATTATATAAAGCAATTGATGCAGGTGATCTTGATGTTTTTATTACATTTGTTTTAGATTGTATTAATGTATTAAATGGATTACTTGACTTTACAATGAATGCAGAACCAACAATAATAAATGGATACATTGGAATGAAAAGAGATTTAGTTAAAATGTTTAAAACGAATGAGAACTCTAAAATGGTTAAATGTTGGATAGAATTTATTGAAGGTAAAGCTATGAATATTAATGAAACATTTAATGGGTTTCTTGAAGAAAAAATTAAAGAAATTAACATTCAATATAATAATTGTATTGAAAAAATTAATTTATTAGAAGGAAAATGTGATATCAATGAAAAGGAAATGAAAGATTTAGAAGAAAAATGTAAGACTAATAAAAAAATTGGAGAACAATTATTAGATTGGGCAAAGAGATCACTCTCTATTGATAGTTGTGAATTAGAGTCATTCGATGATGTACAATTAATTAGAAAGATTGAAGAGTTAGAAAAAGAACAAACAAAAAGAACAAATGAAGTTAAAACTATGTTAGATGAATACACTTCATTTGATAAAACACTAACAACATTTAAATTATCTTCTAATCCATTATTCCCTGTTACTAGTCAAGAAATGAGTGATGGGGTTAGAAAAGTTCTTCAATTACATCAGTCAAGAATTAAAGCTGTTAATAGTCATTTACAAACAAGAACATCGTATGACTCAGAAAAGGAAAGGTATACTAGTAAAATCCGTTCATTTGAAATGGTGATAGAAAGAAAATATTTTGATATTTGTGATGATATTATGACGTTACCATTTAATAAAATTTTCTTAAAAGAGTCTATAGATAAATTAAAAGGATTAAATCAAGTATATGTTAGTGATATCAATAAACTTACTCATAAGAAAGAAAAAGTTGGAGGACTAAAACCGTCATGGGAAATTGCTTATTGCAGTTGGGAAGAAAGTATTAGTTATGCTATATCAGTCGTCGAATGGTTAGCACAATTAATAGAAAATGTTAAAAATAATGAAGAAAACATATTGCAAATGAAGAAATGGTATGATAATGAAAGAATATTTGTTAAAACAGTAGTGTCAGCATATTTATGGGATGGACTATATATTTCATTAGATAAAGTTACTATGAGACAATCCAATGATTATTTGAACACTCTTGCTAAAGTTTCACAATATTTATTGAACCATGTCAAGGAAGCAGAAAAACAATATGAAGATTCAAATCATTTAATTGAAGATTTAAGAAAAAGAAAGAAATTACCAATAGGATTTAAATATCTTCAGATGGTACAACAAGAACATTTTCAAGAAGTAGAACCTTTAACAAAGTCATTTGTTGATAAATGGAAAGAAGAAGAAAAAGTAGAAAAAATTAGAAAAGATTACGCAACACTATTTGAAGAATTCTTTAATGAAACTGATAAAATTTCTAACACAGAACCATCAAAAGTTCCTGGCTCAGTTATTCAAAAAGTACAAAGTTTAAGAGATAAGTTATTAATTTATGACGAACAGAAAATAGATAAATTAAATAGATATTGTGACTTAAAAAGAAGTGAACAAACAGTTTGGGCTAGATGTTCTGCTTTAGGTATTCCTGAAAAAGAGGTAAAACAAGAAAAAGAAAATAATACTATTAAGTCTCCAAGAAGTCCAAGAAATTCCCTTTACCTATACAATGGTAGAAGTCCTAATCTTCAAACTTCACAAACTGGATTCCAAAGAGGAACAAGAAGAGGAGATGAAAATAAAGATATTATTGGATATTTTATTACAAATGAAGAAAATGTTAAACCAGATTGTTTCTATGATCTCTCTGTTGGTCAAAGAGAAGCATTTGATAAAGATTTAAAGGTTGTACAAGATGATATTGTGAAAATATTGAATAATTTGAATAACCTCAATGAATTAAAGAATCAATCACAAGACCCACAGTTTGCACTTGGTAGATATTATCAATTTGCTATGGACTATGTTTCTGCACCTCAACTACATATGACTTGGATTGCAAAATTAGCAAACGAGCATAGAACAAAACAACAATTTGTTGAAGCAGGACTATGTGAAGTTCATTTAATACTTTTCATTCACCATTTATTACCAAGTGAGTTAGTGTCAATCAATGTTGATTCTTTAAAAACAACTTTTGGTAAATTCGTTCGTAATACTTCCGTTCCTCCTAATCCACAATTTACTGCTCACCTTACAGAAGAAATGATTCTTCAACACATTACTGCTGCATGCCATGATTTTGAACAAGGTCATATGCCATGGTATGGATTAACTGTGGCATCAGTTGTTATTCCATATTACATTAAAAAGAATAAATATAAAGAATTAGGTAATACTCATGACTTTGTTAATAGGATGTACGATTCATTGATAAAACATAACGGTGATGGTGTTGTAAGAGACTATCTTCAATTTTATTATGTTAGATTATTCGGAAAAGTATTTGGACCAGAGTTAAATAGATGTTCATTTGTTTATTCTTCAACAAAAGAAAGAATGTCGTATTTATTAAAAGAAGTCACTGATATTCTTCCACCATCTTTTACTGGGGAAAAACATATTTTACGTTCCTTAGATCAAGTCAATGATACAGTGCTGAATGCACCAGATAATGAATGTTATATTCTTTGGACTCAAGTTCAACCAGTTTATGATAATGGAGATTTCATTCAATATAGTTCAACATTTAATTTTGATGAGCTATGTGTTAATAGAGAAGAAGGAGAAGAAATGCTATCAACATCAAATGCTCCAGCATTGAGTTTGTTTAAAAAGAGAACAACCTTACAAACAGATTTTGTATTACCTAGTTTATTAAAAAGACAAAATGTTATAAATCAAAGTGTTATTTATTTAACTCCAATAGAAATAATCATTGAAGAAATTCAAAAGAGAAAGAAAAATATAGATTATTTCCTTTCAGAAAGTAAAAAGTTCTTTGGAGAAGTTGCTTTTGATATTATAAGTTTCTTACAGAAGAGTATCGGTGATTATTTCTTTGGTTCAAATGATACTCCAGTTGGTAAGTCAAATGTCTTTAATACCATGAAAATTATTGATGTTTTAGATATTTTTTACAAAGACTTAGACCGTTTTGACATGGTGTTATACAATAAATTGTTTGATATTTTAAAAGAATCTACTAATTGTTGTTCTGAAGCCCTTGCAGTTATCAAAGAGAATTCAAAAATTAGAAAGAGTAGTGCTAATTTAGAAAAGATTGAACGTGAATTACCAAGAATTGATAAAGTTCTTGATGACATAGAAAAGAGATTAGAAGAGAAAAAGGAGGATGTCATCGCATGATAATTCATAGGCATTCTGTTTTATTCAATTGATTTTTAATTTCAATATAATATTATTTTATAGTTTGTATTGTTTGGTAATTCAAATAAGTATAAGTAATAATAAACACTCATTATTAAATTCTTTAATACACAACACTAATTGAATAACGTTTTCAATCATTTATTATTTATGAATAATTATTAATGAAATGAATGAATATATTTTGTGATTGTTTTGGTATCATTAAAACACAATGAAAAAAAACAAAAACTAATAAATTAAGTTTTAGAAGATTTTGTTTTATCTACTTCATTTACTCAGATGAGATTACATCATTCAGTCTCTAATGAATAAATTGCCCGTGAGGTACTTCTATATCTCTATATTCATTTCTATGATATCCACAGTGTTTCATTAATTTTTTCTTGTTTTTAATTATTATATCTTTTACCATCATTTCATATACAATTATTATACCTTGTTCTTTTAACATTCTTACTGCTCTTTATTGATTAATCAATTTGTTGTTATTACTACTGGAATTACATTCATTTTAATTTATTAAATTGTCTTATTTTTTCTTGGAGAGTTCTATACATTTCAAATTTGTTAGTAAATGCTAGACTTATCTTCTTATCACATGTTATTGACATATCAACTATTATTCCTAGTTGTTTTATTTTATCTTCTATATAAATATCTGGTATTTTATGAAATATTCACTTTTATTAACTATTTATTGATTCAATACAATGAATACTTCATTATTTTCAATTCTTATTTTGAATTACCCATTTCATTTTTATTGAATATTAATTTCATGTTATTCTCTCTTGTTTTCTTCTCTATTTCATCATCATTCATTATATTTATTTTATATTTTAATTTATCACATCTCCAGATATATTCTCTTATTAATTCATGTTTATCGATTTATACATTCTTATTTACAATATAATTTAATAATATATGTTTAATTGATGATATTTTATCATTACAAATACTATATCACTTTAATTTATTATTTCATGTAATCAATGCTTTCTTAATCCTACAAATGTACCATTTTCTTAAATTAATTTTAATTATTTATATTAATTTCTTTTTATATTAATATACTTCATTATTTTAACTGAACAAAATAAAAAAAAATAAAAACTAAAAAAACATAAAAAAATTTATATGAAAGCAGTTATTATCTTTTTTGTGGTTGCTCTTGTTTATGCTAATAAACAGGGGTTAGTTCAGTTAAATAAAAGTAATCATGAACTCGTATTAAAGCAAAATAAGAACGTTATTGTTAAATTCTTTTCACCATATTGTCCACATTGCGTACGTTTTAGTCCAATCTATTCTGAATTTGCAGTAAAAATGCAAAGTGAAGAAAATTTAGTTGTTGCTGAATTAAATTGTGTTGACTTTAGGGACTTATGTGGGTTCTATAAAATTAGAGGATATCCAACTGTGAATTTTTATCATAACGGTGAATTTGCTGAGAGATTTGGACAACAAAGAACTGTTGATAATTTAGTTGAATTTTCTAAGAGGAATATGAAATAATTCAATTAATATCTTCATTATTTTATTATTTTAAATCTAAGTATTCATCTGCTTGGTGACTTTGTGCAACTAAACGATCAAACTTTTCTTCTTCTCTTTTGATTTGTTGATTTGCATATTTTCCTTTTTGAATCATACGGTCTATATTTTTGATGTCGTGTTGTGTTAGTTCTAATGAATTGTTTGCGTTTTGTAAAGCCTGTTGATAAATAGCATCTCTTTCATCTTGGTTTAAACTTTGAGTTGATTCTTCTTGTTGAAGATAGTTTTCCATTAATGAGATTTCATTGTCAATAGCTGTTTGTTGTGTTCTTTTTTGAGGAATAACAGGTAATGATTTTTGAATTGGTTTTTGTTGGGCAAGTTGCTCTTTTTTGACGTCACAATATACTTGATTTAAGATCTCATCAACTTGACCATCAAAGTCTTTGTCATCTGATATTTTGTAAATGTCTTGAGGAATATAATCATTTGATGGTATTTGATATGTTGGCTGAACCATAACATATTCTTTTTGGTTATCTTTATTTATTGAAGAAGGGAAAGACGTCACTTGTTTTGATTGAACTTGTTGTTCTAATAAATTAACTCGGTCTTTGTACATTTTTAAGGCATCAATACATTGACTCAATATACTTTCATCTTTAACAAAAGCTAATTTTTGCGAAAGTTCTTCAATACCATTTTTGTATGAGTTAATTGCTTCTTGTCTCATTCCATTGTTTTCTAGTTCAATAGCCTTTTTGAATGTTTGAATTGAATGTTCAATAATTTCCATTTAACACTATTTAAATTTTAAGTTCACACTGTTTTTTCTAAGAACTAAAAAACAATAAAATTCAAAGTAAAAATGCAATGAAAAGAAGGAATGAAACTATGGAAGTAATTGTAGTATGGTTTTTTGTTCGTTGATTTATATGAACTCTTTTTTGGGTATTGAAGATATAATCTTTCGAACGACACATCATTCCTAATGGCGAATTTTCTCCTTTACATCCTAATTTTCCTGAAATGATG
>NW_001854317.1:44791-49423 GCF_000209125.1 Entamoeba dispar SAW760
TTTTCCTGAAATGATGTTATGTTTATCACATTGAGCAGTGAATGGTTTATCGTATTGATCAGGTATTTGGCATAAAGAATCTTTAAAGGTATATAACGTAAATTCAGTTGGATCAGTATTTGTTTTGTTAACTTTTACAAACGCCATATTTTTATTCATTGACCTAAAACAAAATTTTCTAGATGGTAATGGTGTACATTTATTTTCTTCAACATTATAACAACCAAGCCTTCCTCTTCCTGTTGTAAAATCACAATTTGTATTTAATAACTCACGTTTAGCACAATTAATCATTGCACAAACTTTTAATGGGTAATCTATTCTACTGATAGTACTAACAGTTGATGTTGTGGGACTAACAAACTGCTTTTTTTGAGTAGCCTTAAATAATAAATTATCTTCAAAAGCAAAACATAAAAGTGGTAAGAAGATAATAAAGGACATTATGATTTTAAGTTCTAAAAAAATAATTAAAAAATCACCAAAAAATTTCTTTTGTTAAACTTTTTCAAAGACATTAACTTTCTCTGAAAAGACTCCACTTTGTTTCTTTATTGCTTCTTGTGGAGAAATAGTGCAAACAGTGTTCTTCTTTAATCCATTAATAATAATAGAAGATTGTTCTTTTAAACGTTCAAGAGTAACTTGGAATAATTGTTCACGAATTACTTGAGAAATTCCAAGAGTATTATTCAAATATGAATTACAACATGAATTAAAGAATCCTGAAACAGTCATTGGAGCGTCAATATCTGCAAAAATACCAATAAGATAATTTTCAATTTCTTCTTGTGTAAACTTCATGTTTTCTAAATAATCTACAACTTTGTCATATGTTGTAAGGGTTTCATATAAATGAGGATCACGGTATGAAGCAAAAATAGCGTTTCCATTATATGAATAAGACAACCAACATCCATAAGCACCACCTTCAACTCTAACTTTATTCCATAAGTATTCTTTTTCAATAATTTCCATTAACGCTTTAAATGCACCATTAAAAGTTATTCCCATAGAGGCATAATTAAATCCTTTACTAACATAATTTACTTTAATTGGAACTTGAAGAGCTTCATTTTTAACAATTGGGTTTGGATATTCTTGAACCTTTCCCATTTCTTTTCCATGTAAAAATTCTTGAAGGGAAGTTAATTGTTTTAAAACATCTTCTTTAATATTTTCTTCAGAACAATAAAACAAAGTACAACGATTAGTACTAAAAATCGTATGATAAATTTCCTCAAGAGAATGAAGGAATGAAAGTCCTTCTTTTTCAAAGTTAGTTCTTAATTTAACATCTTCTAAATAGGAAGTAATTCCATTTAAGTATTCTTCAATTACTCCTTGTTTAGAAAGATATGATTTTATTCTAGTTGACATTGGAGAAAAAGAGGAATTCTTAATAATACCTTCAGAACGTACAATAAATTCAGATAACTTCTTCTGTAATATCTTGATATCAAATTGAATGTCATTCAAAATTTCTGCAAGTATTTTTATACCATCAGTAATATAACTATTTAATACTTTACCTGAAATTAAGAAATATGGTTTTACATGATTAATATCTTCAGTTGTAGTACCCAAATGAGAATCAACATGAGTCTCTATATTAAATGTTAATTTACCAAAGTTAATATCAATCAATGCTCCAAGAGTTAAATAATTGTGTTGTTTTGTATTAAATGATTTAATGGTAGATGCTAAGAAATCAGCAACTCTTAATTGTTCAAGTGTTAAATCACTTAAGTCAAAGAAATATTTAAAATATACAATCCCATTAGTTACATCAACCTTTCTATATGTTTTAATTGAGTTTTTAACTTCTTCAAGAGAAAAGTCACGTCCTTTTTTGTCAATATCACTCAATCTTAAATGAGGAATAGTAGCAATTTGTTCTGGAGTATCTTCTGCCTGTTGTTTACGTTTTAATTCAGCACAAGTATTTTCTATTTCTTTGATTGTTTTTTCATCAAAATCTTTACTCATTTCAGCATGTCGTTCTTGGCTTTCTTTTTCCCATTTCTCAGTTAATCCTTTTGTTGGGACACAACGTACAATAATATGTTTATTATTTTCAATAAAACATTTTTGAACAATATCTTCTAAATAATGATTGTTTAGTCCTTCTCTAACTTTAGTAATTATCCAATTTACTCTAAGACTACGGAATAAATCTGGGTCATCATGAGTATGGGCATAAGCACATAACATTGCATAAACCAATCCTTTTGGATATCCTCCCAAATGTACATTCCTTTAAATCAAATTCTTGTTTGTTTAATATTCCAATAGCTCTTTGTTTGTCAAAACCATCTTTTACTATTTTTTGTAACTCTTCATTAACGACTTGTTTAAATTGATCTAATTTTGATGGGTCTGCATTTTTAGCAACAACAGCAAAATATGGACTTTTAAAATCACTTTCAAATCGGCTAGTAACATTCTTTGCAATTCCAAGTTCTTTCAATTTTTCATTTAAAGGAGCTCCTTCAACTGTTACCATTAATTGTTGAATAATATCTAATGCAAACTGAAGTTCAGGGTCACAGTTATTAATTTTCCAAGCATAAACAAATACATCTTTCATTTCATCACTTTCTTCTGAATCAATTGGGTATTGAACAGTTTCAAATGTACCAGAAATATTTGTATCTTTATCAGTGACATGTGATGGAGTTTTAAATCCTTTACCATTGAAATATTCATTTAAAATAGTAAGCTCATTATCGATCAATGATAATGGTGAATATAAAACAGTTAATGAATTTGATGGGTGGTAATGTTCTTCATAAAATTTTAAGAACTCATCATATGTTAATGTTTCAATATCTTTAGGAATACCTCCAGCCTCATATATATATGTACCATTATAAAGTTTTTGAGAAATAACTCTTGAGGCTAAAGTTACTGGGTTTGTTTCTTCTTCTTTCATCTCATTATAAACAATACCATTAAATTTAAGTTCACCATCTTCACTCTTTTCCCACCTTCTACCTTCTTGGTAAAATGGATAAATATCATTTCTAACACGTGGTAAGAATACAGCATCAAGATATACTTTCATTAAATTCTGATAATCAACTTCATTAGTTGTTGCAATAGGATACATTGTGTGGTCAGGGAATGTAAATGCATTTAAGAAATTTTGTAAACTTCCTCTTAAAAGATCAGCAAATGGCTCTTTTGTAGTGTAATGGTCACTTCCACATAAAGTGCTATGTTCGATGATATGAGGGATTCCTTTATTATTAGTAGGTGGTGTTTTAAAAGAAATAGAAAATGATTTATTTTGGTCATCAGACAGTATTTTAACAACCTTAGCTTTAGTCTCGTTATGTTCAAAAACAATACCAGTAATATTATAATCAGGTAATTTTTCCCTATATATTTCAGTGAAGAATTGCATATGAATGAATAATAAGTTATGAAGTTTTTTTTATATCAAAAATAGAAATAAAAAAAAAAGAAAAAAGGAAAGAACTTGAAGAATCTAAAATATAAAGAAAAATGAAGAAACAAAATCAGTTATCTAGACTCCGTACAATTCAATTAATTGAATCAGAAACTAGTAATTCAGATACCAACACAGTTAAAGAAAAAGAGATAATAGAAAATTATGAAATAATTGATCCTTCAATAATACAAACTTCAAATCAACAAATAATATTACCATTTATGAACAGGACTATATCTTTTCAAAATCCATTAAAACTAATGTCTAAAACTGAAACAACACCATCGATTTCAAGAACAGGAACAATTGAATTAAAAGGAAGTATAGAATCAAATGAAGAAGATTTTGAAGATATTGAAACGTTTTATGATTGTTATATTAAATTAGATATTTGTTTAATCTATGGAGTAATGGTTTTATGCAAAGTTTGTTAATTAATAATGTATTAAATTATTACATTAATTTATTAGAAACGTGGGAATTATTATTTAAATTATATACCAATACAATTTGTTAATAAAGAAGTTGGATTATTAAATATACTAATTAGCAAAACAATGACAAATAATTTTGATAGTTATAAATATTCTATTTGCCTAACAAACATAAGTTCGTTTTATCTTTATGAAGATTATGACTCAAATGAAATTTATAATTTTAAACCAAATTCAAATGAAAATATACCAGAAATTTATCCAAATTTTGAATTTCATGGAAAAAATGCTAAAACTACTGCAAACCATTTGATAGAAGAATTAAAAAAGATTGATTCACTTAAAATTGTTCAAGACAATAAGAATGGTATTAATTTTATTATTTTTCATATTAATTTGGAACGTGTTCGTACTGTTTTATTAGGTACTACCTCTCCTTGGGAAAGAATGAGTAGACCTGATCTCATTAGACAACGCTCTTCATTAGTTTTGACAAATCATATAGAAGGAATGAATGCATTATCAAAGAAAACATTAGGAATATTAATGGAACCTGATGGTAGAATATCAGAAGAAAATATGGATTCATTAAGAAGAACCGTATATTATAGAGGATGTGAACCAGATATAAGAGAATTTGCATGGCTATTATGTATTGGATATTATAATTATAAGTCAACAACTAAAGAACGTAATGAATATAATGAAAAAAGGAAAGCAGATTATGAAAAAAATAAAAAA
>NW_001854317.1:49523-53035 GCF_000209125.1 Entamoeba dispar SAW760
GATGATGATATATGTGCATTGTTAATGGATATTTGTCATGAAGAATCAACATTATTTTGGATGTTTAAATATGTAATGGATTTTTTACAACCATTTTATTTTTGTAAAGGTGATATTATTATGAAAGCATTAAGAAAAAATGGCTCGATATTACGTTTTGCATGTCCACAATTAGTTGATTATTTTGAACAAGCAAGTATTGATTATTTCTTTTGTTATAAATGGAATGCATTATTATTTAAAAGATTCTTTTTAAATGAAGACTTGATAAGAATTTGGGATTCAATTCTTGCTTTTCCAGAAAGACGTTTATATTATTTTATTTCTATGTGTATCATTAAAGAGTATTCTGATATTATTATTTCAAAACAATTTTCGTTAGATGAATTATTCATATTTATTCAAAGTTTAACTAACAAAATTCCAGTTGATATTATTTTTGATGCTGACGTGTTATATCAAGAGTTTGTTAAAACTGCAGACCCACTTAGTGTTCAGTTTGTATATGAAAAATTTAATTACAAACAAATTTAATTCTTCAGTTATTTTATTTTTTCATTTTAAATTAAAAATTTATTTTTTTTTTTTTTAAATTAAACTTAAAAAAATGAATTCATTAAAATGTGGAAAGAACAATGGATTACATTTTTAAAGAAAAGAAAAATTGATATTATTATTACCTTTATTGTTTTTGTACTTTCTAAATTATTTAGTCTTTTACCTCCCTTTAAAATGGAAGCACCAAATAATCATCCTTCTTATCATTATTCAAAACAAGAAAACACTTTCACTAGAAATATTACAATTACAATAGATTTCTTTATTCCTTTAATTTGTATTATTCTTTTATGTTTAAAGAACCACTACATATCCGGTTTATTTAATTCAATACTATCTTTCATTTTCAATGACTCATTAAATGGAACAATCACTCAATTATATAAAATATTTGCTGGAAGACCTCGCCCTTTTTATTTTAATGGTTGTAACCCTTCATTATATACTTGTACTAAATCATTTCCTTCTGGTCATTCTTCATTTTCTATGGCTGGATTATTATTTTTATCTTTATTCATTTATTTTTATTTCAAAAAATCAAATATTCATTTAAAATCATTACCTTCTGTGTTCTTGTGTGGAATTCCATCACTTCTTGCTATTATTATTGCAGTCACAAGAACAAGAGATCATTATCATCATTTCTCTGATATTCTTGGTGGATTAATTCTTGGTAGTTTTGTTGCAATTATCTCTTTCTTTTCTACATATCAACGTTTCTACACAGAAGAAGAAGATGAAACTATTGATTATGAAATAGTAAATAATAAAACAGTTCTTTTAGAAGAAGAATAAATTAATTAATTAAATCTTTCATTTTTTATTAAATTTTATGAAAATAAATTATTAACTTCTTTCACTTACTACTATATGAAATAAACTGCTTTTATTTTATTCTATTAACTAGAATTCTTTAATAGTATTGTTTAAATTAAATAAATGACATTTAAAAACTAATTTTCATTTTTTAATACCTTATCAGAAAAATAACAATTTCTTGTTTTATGAATAGTGTTAATAGTTATTCAAATATTTACATATGATACTTCTCTTGTTTTATAATATTATTTATAAACTGATTTATGAATAAAATTTTGTTTTTTATAAAGCAAATTTTTATTATTAATGAACAATAAAAATGTTAGATATAAAACAAAAAAAATCAAACAAAATTGAAAGAAAGTAAAATATTTTAATTAATAAAAAAATAATAATAAAAAATAATAAAAATAAGAAAGAACTTAAAAAGTATTTAGAGATGTCAATTGCAGCACTGTTCATACTTGATTCTAAAGGAAGAACAGTTATCAGTAGAAATTACAGAGGAGATATTCCTATGAATGCTGTTAATCAATTTGTAACTAAAATAACAGAAGAAGAAGAGATTAATTTATGTCCTGTAATATTAATTCAAGATATCACATATATGTATGTAAGACACAATGGACTATATTTTATGGCATTTACTGATCAAAACATTAATTCATTGTTAGTCGTATCATTTTTGACGAAATTAATAGAAGTACTTAAGACATATTTTGATGTTGTAACTGAAGAAACAATACGAGATAATTTTGTTGTTATTTATGAACTGTTAGATGAAATGATTGATTATGGATATCCACAAATAACAGAAACTAAAGTTCTTCAAAATTATATCACTCAAGAAAGTCATCGTATGAATATGAAACAAGTTCAATCATTACTTCCAGTTGTTACTGGTGCAGTTTCATGGAGAACTCCAGGAATTAAATACAGAAAGAACGAGGTATTTGTTGATGTAATTGAAAAAGTTAATGTATTAGTTTCACAGAATGGATCATTGTTAAGATCAGAAATTCTAGGAACAATTAAGATTAATTGTAAATTATCTGGAATGCCAGAATTAAGACTTGGATTAAATGAAAAAATTAATATTGGAGATAGAATGGAAAATAATAGAAATCAAGTACAAAAAAGAGCTGAAATGGATGATGTTAGTTTCCATCAATGTGTTAGATTAAGTAAATTTGATAGTAATAGAATTATTGGATTTGTTCCTCCTGATGGAGAGTTTGAATTAATGAATTATCGATTAACTTCAAATATTAGACAATTAATTTGGGTTGAATCAGTAATTGATAGAAAGAAGAGAAATAGAATAGAAATCTTAATTAAAGCAAAAAGTTTCTTTAGAGAAGCTATTAATGCTAATAATGTTCAAATTAGAGTTCCTGTTCCATCTGATGTCTTTAATCCACAATTTAGATCATCTATTGGAACTTGTAGTTATGAACCACAAAATGATTGTGCTTTATGGTTTATTAAGGTGTTTCCTGGTAATCGTGAATTCATGATGAGGGCGTCATTTGAATTACCATCAATAAGAGATGAAGAAACTGATAAAGAAAAGAAACCTGTTCGTGTTAATTTTGAAATACCATATTACACTGTAAGTGGGTTACAAGTAAGATATCTAAAAGTAGTTGAAAAAACTGGATATCAATCTTATCCTTGGGTTCGTTATATGACTTTTGCTGGTGATTATTGTTTTAGAACATAAAAAAAATGAATAGTTGTCTAAAACAAATTGAATACTTTTTTATTCATATTGTTATTTAAAACATTATTTAATTTTATTTTTTTTCTTTAATAAAAAAATGATTAAATTATTGTTATTTAAACAGTCGACCACTGAAACTTGAACCTAATTTCTTTGATGCTGTAGTTCCTCTTCTAACTAATTCTGAAGAGTCTGGGATTGGTTCATCTATTATAGGAACTTGATGATATGTGATGATATTAAAAATACGGGTATTAATTTCAGATGCAATAGGATCAATTAATCCATCACCTGAAACCAAGTGACGTTCATCTTGTTTAACTCCATCAAAATATTTAGGAGCAATAGCATTAAATTTATTGTAATCAATTTCCATATCACATCTTAATGGTGGTTGATTATTTTCAGTATA
>NW_001854317.1:53135-60210 GCF_000209125.1 Entamoeba dispar SAW760
AGTAAGTTTTTATTTTTTTGATAATTCTTTCGGCATTATTTACATCTCTAAG
This sequence comes from Entamoeba dispar SAW760, assembly GCF_000209125.1. Lineage (NCBI taxonomy): Eukaryota > Evosea > Mastigamoebida > Endamoebidae > Entamoeba > Entamoeba dispar. The sequence continues at coordinate 53,188 of NW_001854317.1, forward strand.
GTCATGTTTATTTGCATTAACAATAGTATCAACAATGTTTTTAACATACTCTATTGTCTCCATTCTTTCAGTGTGTTTTTCCATCTCAAGTCTTTTAATACTTCTTGCATCATCTCCAGTACGTTCAGGAGTGGAAGTATAAGTAAAAGCATCAAGTTTAGCATCGAAACTTAAACTTAATTCGTCTTTATCACTATTAACATCAAGAGATAACAATTTATCTAAAACAGTAATTTCTGTTGATGATTTATCAATAGTTTTTGAGTAGTCCATTGAAGTTGATTGATACATTGCTCCTAACTTTTGATTAATAACAGAAGTAACTGCAGTAGCAGAACTAATTGAAACTGAATTTTGATCATCTTCATTTTTTTCTTCTTCCATCTCATCAAATTTTTGTTCTTCATTACTATCCTCTTTAGGTAATTGATCTTTAGCAGAATATATTTCATCTTGAGTAAATGGTTGACCATCTAAAGATACATTTAATGAAATTTGAGGAGTTCCAAAATCATCTTCATCTTCTTCAAACATAAATGGTGGTAAATTTTTACATATTTCAACACGATAATCATCAATATTACAAATATCATTTCCATCTAATATAATTGATTTAATATTAAACATTTTTCTAAATACATATTGAACATTACTTAAATCTAATATTCTATTATTTGCACAACTCTAACTAAGATAAGTATATTCATTATTTTATAATTAACATTATAACAAACAAGTTCTCTTAAATTAAAACATTTTTTAAATATATTAATATCCATTAATTGATTATTATCAAAAGATAATACTGAAATAGACAATGGATTTGATATATAAACTGATGTAATTTGATTATTATCAGCAATGAAAACATCAAGAGGACGTTCAGTGATATTATTAATTTTTTCAATTTTATTATTACTAACATCTAATACTCTTAAATTTGGAAATACAACTTCATTAAAAATATCTTCTAATTCAGTTAATCCACAATTAGTTAAAGAGAATTCTTCTAAATTTTCCCATTTAGCAGTTGGTATGTTCATTAATAATGAAATAGATTGTAAAATAATATTATCTAAATGTAAAGTTTTGAGATTCTTATAAATATAATCTTTTGTTAAGTCAACACAACCTCCAATATTTTGTATTTTCAATGACTCTAATTGACAATATTTACAAAATTCAAGTAATAAAATATCGTTGTTTTCTTTCTTCATTTGTTCATCTTCTCCATCTTCTTCTTGTGTAATAATTAAACACTTAATTGGAGCTGCCATCTCTTTCATATCACAAAATGAAAACTCGGGATGACTAAGTCCATTAATTAACATAACAACAGATGGAGTAAGTTGGATAAATTTTCCTTGATCAACTTGTTGTTTTATTTTAGTAATTTCATTCTTAACTTCTTCCATTCTAGTTTTTTTATTTTTTAGTTCATTTCTTCATAATTTTTTATTTTTTTCTTTATTTTTTATTTAGTTTTGATTATTCATTTTTTTTTATTGAGTTCTTTATTGAAAACATCAAACAAATGATTTCCTCAATCAAGTTCATATGACGTGTTATCTTTTCATTCAACCAGGGTTTTTAAATTCTTTTAGTTAATTAAGAAAGAAACTAAAAAAAAGGAACTTCATCAAAAAAAGAAATTAAAATATTTTATGAGAAGAATCAATACTGTTGCTGTTAAACGATTAACAACTGAATACAAAAAATTAACACAAGACCCACCACCAGGTATTACTGCTGGACCTATAAGTGAAAGTGATCTTTTTGTTTGGGAAGCTGTTATTATTGGACCTGAAGGAACTGAGTATGAAGGAGGAATATTAACAGCAAAACTAGTATTTCCACCAGATTATCCAATGAACCCACCAAAAATGACATTTACTTGTCCAATGTGGCATCCAAATATTTATCCAAATGGTGATGTTTGTATTTCTATTCTTCATCCACCAACAGAAGATCCTACCCATTATGAACAAATAAGTGAACGATGGAGTCCTGTTCAAAATATTGAAAAAATTCTTCTTTCAGTTATGTCTCTTTTATCTTGTCCAAATTGTGAATCACCAGCAAATGTTGATGCTGCTGTGATGTATCGAACTAAACGAGATAAATATATTAAGAAATGCAAAGAATGTGTTGAACAATCTAAATCAAGATATCGTTCTAAAAATTAAGTTTAATTAAATTTATTTTAATAATTACTTTTTTTCTTTTCTAAATATTTATCTTTTTCAATTTAAATAATTCAATCAATCCATTCAAGTGAAAAACGAACTTCTTTTTGGTTTTTGATGTAATAAGCTTTTTCATCTCTAATATCATTTTGATAATGAATCGTCCATTCTAATTCATTTGGAACTTTCTCTGGTGTCCATCCTAAATTTGTAAATAATTCTATTCCTTCGCTTAGTGTTGTTTTTATTTCATAATGGATATAATGTTCATCACTTGATTTCATTTGGAATAATTTATTAATTATATTAACTATATCAAAATTAGGTAATCGTTTCTCTATATCAATAAAGGCAAAATACCTTTTTTCAAATGAATTAAACCATTCTAACATATGGCTTAATGATTTATTACTTTCATTATTAATTTTATTATTAAATGCCTCTTCTAAATTATTATCACTGATAATATTTCTTTCTAATTCTCTTCTAATGTCATATGAAAGATCACACGCTTCTCTATTAAAGTATGAATGACAAATTTGAGATGGATTAAAAACAGTATTTGAATGTGTTAATAATAGTGGAGTTGTAAGAAGTAGAGTTTGAAGATAATCAAAGAAATATTGTTGAGGAGAAATAGATTCAAGTACATTTAATAACTTTTCTAATTCTTCTTGGACTTCAATAAAATGATGAGGAATAACATCCATTAGATTTCCTTGACATACTTCAAAATATCTTGCTAAAATATCATCAGAATATATGACTCTATTTAAAAAAGGACTTGGATGAGTTTCATTGTATTGTTTTCTCATCGTTTTATACCACTCTAAAAATTGTTCTAAAGTAGGATGATTTTGTTGGTGAAGAGTAAGATAATATCGAGTATCTTTAACAAGAATTATTTGTAAATCTTTTTCACTTGGTTGTGAAAAATCAAATCCAATTTCAAGTAATTCATCATTATCACGTTCTATCTGATCATTACTAATTTCTAATACATAATTAATAGCACAAAGAATATTATAAATTTTTGGATATTCTTTCTTAGGTAATGAACCACATCCATAAATATGATTTATTGTTATATACTCTTTTATTATTTCTATAAAATTATGATAAAGATTTCTATGTTCTAATAAATCATGACAATGATAAACTGCGTATTGACAATATAATGAGAATATAGAATTATATGGAATCATCTTTTCTCTTTTAATTTCTTCAAAATCAAATTTTTCACATAAAAACGAAATAAAACTTAGTTTTGTATGATATTTTTTATGTAAATACATTTCTTTAATGTCCCTTTTATTAGCTTCAGATAACATATTGCTAATGTGTTGAAATTTAGTAGAGTACATAGGAGGTATTTCAGTTTCTCCATCAATAATAATCTTCCATTGTGACGAACTAGTAAATAAAAATTCATCAGAATTTGATACATGAGCTTCAAGGTATATTTTATTAAAATAATTTAATCCTCTACAATAACACATCTTGTTATCATTTAGTGGTGGGTTATTTATATAATATTTATGTGTGGTTTCATATTCTAATTCATTTCCAATACCATACATTGTTTCCTCAAATTCTTTTAATGAGTTATAACTAAAACCATTTCTACTTCCTTCAGAAATAAACATCTTTCCTTGTGGTCCAGTACCAATTATAATTTCTACTGTTTCAACAAATATTATAGATTGAGGAAATGCTTGTTTCCCAGCAGCTAGAATAAGCCTCATAAGTTCATCACCAACACGTTCTTCTACAGTGATTTTTATATAGTTAGAGCAATGAAAAAAAGGGTGGTTTGTAGAAATATTTTCTAAATGGATATGATAAATATCAGATTTAACTTTATAAACAATATTAGTATTATTTCTTTCCATATCACGTATTAATTGTTCAAATGGTGTTTTCACAGAATTGTCAATGTAATCTCTTCCAACAGCTTTCATTATATTAAAAATGAATTTAGTTCTTCTCAAATGTTATTTTAAAAAAAAATTATAAAGAAATAATTAATACCAAATAAAAATTTAAAACTATATTTAAATTAATCTTCACTGAAGAGTGTATTAAAAGCAAAATTTAATACATTCATTACTTCATTTATAGTCAATCTTTCTTGTGGATTATTTTGCCAACATTTACAAATAAGAATATAATACCAATCTGGCATATTTTCAGGTTGTAATAACCTTTTTCCATCAGAAATAAAATCAGCAATTTTCCATGGGAATTTAAATTCTTCAGTTGGATATGCCTTATCCCATTTCCATATTTCATATAATACAATAGAAAAAGAAAATATATCAACAGGAGTTCCATATTTTGCTTGACATAAAATTTCTGGAGCCATATAAGTAGGTGTTCCTACTGATTTTGTAAAGGTTATGTTTGTTAATAATAAATTAAAATTCCTTGAAGATCCAAAGTCGGTTAACTTTGTATTAACAGTAACATCTTCATCTAAAGAAAATATTAAAATATTATCTGGTTTAATATCACGATGAAGAATTCCATTTGAATGGAGATATTGAATACCTTTTGCAGCATCTATCATAAACTTGATCTTTAATCGAGGTTTCAAATTTAAGTTTTTATTTTTCATTAAATCTCGTAATGATCCATACCTAGCAAATTCAGTAACAATACAAATTTTACTTGGAATAAATACAGCCCCATAGAAATAAACAATATAATCTGATCTAAACTTATCTAACATATCAATTTCTTTTTCAAATTCTTCTAATTCATCTTCTTCACATTGTAATTGTTTTAATTTTTTAATTGCAACTTTATTTCCTCTAAATGTTCCAAGATAAACAATTCCAAATGAACCTTCTCCTATTTTCTTTTCTTCTATTAATTCATCATAATCAATATGAGTTGACATTTGTGTTGTATAACTGAATGAAATAATATCATTCATTTTATACTTTTTATGTGAAGAATTAGAAATAATAACAATTGAATCATTCATAGTTCCTGAACATAATGGTGTAATATAAATTTCAACTTCACATGCTTCTCCTTCAGGAAGACATATAGTTTGTGGAACTATTCTTAACGAATATTTAGGGTATTGTGTTTCAATGTAAGTAAATTGTACAAAAACTTTATTCTTTGAATCATTACCAACACACAATATAGTTCTTGATTCTACACCTACGGGTAATCTGTCAGGACCTTCATCAAATAAAAGTGATTGCCTATCAAATACTAATGGAGAGTAATTATTAAATTTATTAAAATGAATGTTAGAATATCTTATTGCAAAAATATTTAATCCAGAGTCAATGTTAATATATCCACTTGGTAAATCACTTTTTTTATATTTATTAATTGCAATACCAGTATATATGATTATACCCAATAATATTGCTGAAACTGATATAAATATAATCAAACTAATAAGTATGACTGCAATGATATTAACTGTACAAACATTGTTTTTAATATGATAAAAGAATGAACACTTGGTACATACTTGACCATCTGATGCAATACAATGTTCAATTGTTGAAATAGAAACACATTTTTGTTTATCATTTATATTTAAAACATATCCTTTAATACATTTAATACATTGTATAGAAGTACAATGTTCACAATCAGCTTCACATTTTGTACAATGAGAATCTTGAGTAATTCTATATCCATTTTCACATAAAATACACCCAACAGTATAGTCAACTTTTAAACAATGTTCAAGTTCTGAAATTGGAGAACATTTCACTCCATGAAGATAATACCCTTCATTACAACTAGTACACCCAGAAAAAGAACACTGAGCACATTCCCCAAATATCTTACAACTTGAACAGGTTGTTTTATTAATAAAATAACCATCTTCACATATAACACAACCTGCGTCATTGAAAAATGGTATCAAACAATGGGTTTGATTGGAATATATACACGAATAAGATTGAACAATATATCCTTGATCACAACTGATACACCCTTGTGAAGTACAAGAAGTACAATTAGCTGGACAATTAACACATTTCATTGATTCATCTAAATAATATTTTGTTTCACAAAGTGAACAATGTCCATTTTGATATTCTACACAATGAGTTTGTTTCATCACTTCTGTTGTTATTTTCTCACATAATCCTCCAACTGAAATAAATTCAGATAAACATTTTTCACATGTATTTCCATCTAAACAATAAGAACACCCATCAACACATTTTGTACATTGGTCTTTGGTTAAATAAAATCCTTCTTCACAATGGTAACACTGTGACTTGTTTGTTGTTTCTAAACAATGATATTGTTCTTTAGAAATACATTGACCATTTGAAAGAATAACATAACCTTCTTTACAAAGATGACATATCTGTTCGTCACATGACAAACAATGACTATAACGTTCAGAGCAATTTTGACAGATTCCTTCAATGGATATATATCCGTTTTGACATTTTGATTGTTTTCCATAAATGTATAACTCAACCGAACTCGAATTAATACAAGAAATCCCATCCCATGTAGTGTTTTTTTCACATAGTATACATGTATTATTATCACAAACTAAACAATTTGATGGGCACGGTTTGCAATTACCTGAAGACTCATCAAACTGATATCCATCTATACATTTCATACAAACACTGGTTCTCCATTCACATAAATCATATGATGAAGATAAAACACAGTTATTCATTGTATTTAAAGAATAATTGAGCATACAACTAAGGCATTGAGTGAAATTACAAGTATTGCAAAATTCAAATTTTGTTGAACATTTTTTGCATACACCATTTTCTAAAAAATGAGTTGAATTACATTGATAACAACGAAAACCATATGAGATACATAA
>NW_001854317.1:60310-81408 GCF_000209125.1 Entamoeba dispar SAW760
ATTTAATATTAAGTTTTGAACATTTTGTTCAATTGAGATAGTTTTTTCAATAATATCAGTAATTATGATATCCTTTTCAATAACTAATGTTGATGGATTAACTCCATTTAATGAATAAACATTGTTAGAATAACTCGATTTAATTGTCACTGTACAATTAGGATTAATTGTATTACAAGGACAGGAATAGTCAGGATAATTATTAATATCTACATAAGAATAATTACCAGTTACATAACAAAATTGTTGAATCAAATTGAGTTTTCTACAATTACTTTCATTGTCTTCAGCGCCAAGTAAAATAACTCGCTTGTCACATGAAAGTGGAAGAGTACTTTTAATACTTCTTGAACCAACTCTAACTAATATAATAATGTTATTTGTATTATTAATCCTAGTATCTAAATTAAAATAAATTTGATTTGGTGATGGGTTAATAGAGAAAACCTCATTTTGAATATCATGATCTGAAATAATTGAATTAAGTTGAATCTGATCTACAGTTTCTGTTAGATAGATTGTATGATTATTAAATATTAATTTGTTAATACTTATATTTGTTAGGATTTTAATTGGACTTGTAACATTAAGTGTATTAATCGAGTTTCCTTTTAAACTAGTTTGTATTTCTGATTGGTTCATTTCTAATAAATCAATATCATCGAAAGTGATTATATTATCTGAACATAAGGTATTTAATGAAACACTGAAATGATTTGATTTCATTATTACATTTCCACTTTGGTAAAGAATAAGGTTTGACTCTAATTTAAGTTGAACCTTTTCACAATTCATATAAAGTTCATTCTGTGGTATAAAATAACATTCATTCCCTTGACAAGGACAATAACTAATAATAAATGTTGAATTAAACCATTTAGAATTAATATTACAAATTACTTCATTAGTAACATCATTTTTTGGACAAATTCTCAATAAAGTTTCATTACTTAACTTTATTTGTTTGTATTCTTCTCGTATTGTTTCTATAACACTTCTAATCTTTTTAGATGAGAGTAATTCAAAGCATTCCTTTTGTTGAGGGTCTATCTTAATTTTATTAACATTCATTTCACCAATTGCCTTTTCTTGAAAAAGGACTTCTTTATTTATATTATTAATTAATTGCATATTTAATGTATCAATAATCATCAACTCATTTAAATATATACGAGATTTTGAATTTACACTACTGCTATTACATTTTATAATTGTCTGAATTGTAATATCAACATCATCAAATACACATTTGTTAAATGAAATAAATAAATTTCCTTTTATCGTTGTGGATGAATCTGTAAATAAAAGACTATTCCAATGAGTATCATTTTTTTCTATTATCAATTCTTTTCCAATCACAACTAAATTTCTTGTTATTTCTGCTTGGTCATAAAAACAATCAGATATATCAAATGTGTTTAAGTCATTAATTAAATTTGTTTTACAATCACATCCAATACTATTATTCTTAAAACCAAATCTTGAATAATTATTATCATCACACACTATTCCAATAAGATCAGAATTTATTTCACAAGTACTGTTTGATGCAATAAATAATATAGCATTATTATTAATATTTTTAGTAATTAAATCTTTAATAACACTCTTTTGAGAAAACCTCAAATATTCAACTCTTTCTGGATTGTAAGAAAAGTCTAATGTTTCAATATTAATATTAATATCAAATATAACAGGTGATTTATGTTTATAATGATCAATAATCATTTCTTTCCCACTTATAAGAGTCATTTCAGTTGTTCTAACATCAACCTCTTTCCATTTTATAGGAGTGTCAATAGTAAATAGATTAGCACGAATGACAAGTGTTCTTTCAGTACTAAATTCTAAACAATCATTTTGCACAAAAATATCTCCTTCTCGTTGGCAATCACAACCAATAGACTTGTTAGCTACAGAGGTGTACCTATTTAATGTACCTTTACATTGAAGAGAGACAGTTTGTAATTCATTAGATAAAATACCAACGAAGAGAACTTTTGTAGAATCTAGTTTGGTAATAACCTCATTAATCATAACATCATTTCCAAAATTAAGAAAAGGATTTTGGTCATTAATTATCAATGTAGTAATCTTCATTCTCCCATTAAGCCTAAAATCAAATTTTGGCTCAAATCTAGTTATATTAAGAAAACGTGTTGTTAACACAATTGGCTTTGTAACCATTAATATAGCCCATTGTTCTGGACCTGTATATATTGAATCTGAATTAATTACAAGAGACAGATAGGGAGAATACAATAAACAATCCCACTGACCAAATGTTGAATTATCCCATATACATTCACATCCAACTTGTTGTAATGATATTCTGTAATACTTATTTTCTATAAAACAATTAGAATGGAATGGAATAGGTTGTTTTATAGAAGATAAGAAAAGTACTTGATTAGTAGTATTAAATGTTGTATCTATTTTGGAGACTTGAACATTTCCATTAATTTTGATTTGTGGAATAAAATCTCCATATTCCATTAGTTTAATAAATGAGTCTTTCCCAAAAATGTTAAGGTTAGACAAACATTGGACTGTATTAATCTGAACTGTATTTAAGTAAAATGAAATATCACCATTAGGAATGACTTTATTCCAATCATTTTGTATTTCAACTCCATCCTCTATAAGGATATCTCGTGAATTAGAATAATCTGCACAATCCCATGAATTATAACTACTTCTTAAATTCAAAATTTTATCTAATGAAGAACATTCACATTTTGACGTTAGCCTATAACTAATTCTAAATGGACTTATTTCACATGAACTAAATGTGTTTGTTGGATTTGTTAATTTAGAATTTGAAATATAAAACCAATCATCTGGCATAGTGACAGTTTCTATTGATGTACCCCAAACAGATACTTTATACTTGCCTGTTATATTTAATAAAGTAATATAATTTCCATAAACTTGAACATTTCCCATAGCCACTATAGTTGATTTACTTTTTAAAACTAAAGTTGAATCAGGACCAACACACTGAATTTCTTTCCATGAATAATTAATTGTAATGTTATTTGTTGTATTAATATAAAGACTATAAACACTGGGATTTAACAAACAGTCCCATTGCTCTATTTCGTTATCAGAAGAGTTTTGAATAGAACAGCCACATCCGATTTGATTTCCTTTAATCAAATATCTTGTTTGTTGTGGACTTATTGAACATCCTATTTCTAAAGCTTCTGGAACTGATACTGAAAATGGTGCTAAAAAAACAATTGCATTTTTATTATCCATAATCACATTAGAAATACTTGGAAGAACAGAAAATATTAATCGACATTCATTTGTTATATACAAACTATTAAATAATGTTTCTCCATCAACGTGAACTTTCCCCTTACAAATAAACATATCTGCAATTAACTGATATCCATCATCGATATTAATATTAACTGAATTCTCAACAGAAATATTCTTCCATTTCATAGTTTGTTTAATAAAAATATCATTGGTAATCATTAGATTCTTTGAAGAAGTATTTTGGCAATCCCATTCTTTAAATGAAGTTAATGTTGAATCAGTTGGAGTACAATAACAAAGGAGAGTTGATTCTGCAGAAACAATTCGATCGTATCCTTGATATAATTCACAATGACTTTGTTTTAATGTAGAAGGTAATGAAATAACATTTTTAGCATAAAAGAGAATTGAATTTAAACTGAGTTTAGTATTAGATAAAGAATCAATTTTAATTGAATCAAACCAACATAATTTTGAATATGTTAATGTACCAATTTCTAAAGTACCAATAAATCTAGTTGGAGTTGATTCCCATTGATTTATAGTTAGAGTATTAAAAATTATAAGATTAATATATTCTTTTTGAATAATTAATTTCTTCCATGTATTTGTTGCTGTTAAATTATCTTTATTAATAATTAAATTAAAATGTTCATGATAATATAAACAGTCATTATAATTGTACTGAAGATCTTTCTCTAATATACAACCACAATCAGAACCTTCACTATATCCATATCGTAACATCTCTCCCATATTACATAATTGTTGAGGTTGTTTACCTACATTTTCAAAGTAACAAGGTTGAACACTTTTCTCTCCAATAAAAATAGCATTTGTATTAGTTGGTAATGGATGTTTTTGATCATAACTACTTACAAATACCCAAGGATAACCAGTTACTTCAAGAAAAGCGCTTGGAAATGTTTTAGTTTTAATATCCAAATATGGTTGATTATCTGTGTGAAAATAAAGAGGAGATATGGTTGTTAATACAATAGGTTTATTTGATTGATTCGGTTGTTTAAAAATAATTCTTATTGAGTCTGATGCAAATGAATGAATCCAAAATTTCGCTTCTGTATTTCTTTGTTCAATGATAAGTGTTTTTAGAGTAGTTCCTTTTACAATAGTAATAAATTTATTACCTGGCCAGTTTTCATTAATAATTGTTAATTCTTCTTCACATTGATCAAAAATAAAACCATCACATGCACTTAGAATTTGGTCCATACATATATCACTCTGAGTTAATCCATATGATTTATATGTTGACTCTAACTGATTCCAGGTTCCCCATTTCCATCCATTTCTATCACAAGGAGATGGTTGTTCTTCAATTAGTACTGTGACATCATTAGGGTCGTGGCAATATGTCCCACTCCCAAAACAAAGGGAGACAATAACATATAGGAATATAAGTGACATAGTTTAAAAAAATAAGATAGCTTTCAAGAGCTTTATTTTTTTCCTTTTTCCCACTTTTTTAATAATCATTTTTCTTCTTGAAATTTCTTCTTTTTTTTCTTGTATTAATCTTTTTAATCCCCTCTATTACCATTAAACATCTTTTTTAAAGAGATAATTTATTCATATATCCTCACCCATTTTACTCAGTACTATGAAAAATTAATAAAACCTTAATTTTTAATGAATTTTACTTTCATTTCTTTTATTCCAAGAATATCTAATAAGAAGATTGTTTGAATATTCAAAATATAAAATGTTAATATTAAACTCAAAACAACATACTGAATTTTCATTTTATTTTCATTTTATTTCTCTTTGTTGGATTAGTTTAAATTAAAGTCATTATTCATGTTCAATTCTTTTTTATTAAAAAACCAATAATGTTTTTTATTCCAATAAATGAAAATAGTAGAATCCATATTAAAATGACATAAATAAAAATAAAAAGAAGTAACAATAACAAATAATTCTTAGTAAATAAGAATAATTAATTTGTAAATTGTTATTTATCTCAAACTCAGAGATTTTCAAAATTTTCAAAATATAAAACTAAGCTGACAAATACTTGTATAAACGAATTGATTATTAAGAAACCAGAGTTAAGATAAATAATTATAAATAAAGTTATATTTTAATTTTTTATAGAGTAATTACCTCAAGAAATAAACAATGAAAAAAAAATTAGTTTCATGGAATATTGTTAATTAACATCATTTATCAGAAATATAATAACTTTTAAGAATTGATTATATAACATCAAATGAATTTATTGAATAGTTATTTAATTTGCAAACTAAAAGTATTATAACTTAATATATAAAACTAAGAAAATACATTTTTTAAATGAATAATAGAGATTTAAAAAGATAAGATTAAGAAGTTGAAAATTAAAAGAAGTAAAATAAAATAGAAAGCAAAATAGAAAAAAAGAAAAAGAAAGAAAAATGCTTACTTCAATTAATTTATTTTCCCATTATTTTATAACACTATATATTTAAATAAAACAAATAAAGTAAGAAAAAGAAAATTGAAAAAAGTTAAGTGATAATTAATGAATACTATTACTCTGGATGAAGAAGAGGTTTTAAATTATTTGCCATCATTACAACATCACTATCTTTATCTTTTAATAATGTTTCAACACATGGAGCAATACGAGAATTCACAGTACCTTGGTCCAAAATATTTCTTTGAATAAGAACGCCCAACTGTTGTAAAATTGTTAAACGAACATTTGAAGTAGAATCAAATGCCAAATTTAAGATCATTGGAAGAAATGCAGTAGAGAAAGAGTCTTTTCCCATTACACAACCAACTTCAACCATTGCAGCTATAGTAGATTGTCGAATTTTATAATTTGGATGTGTATAATACAATGAAATGATTGGAATAATGTAAGTTCTTCCCCAATCTGAACCAAACATTTTAACCATATCAGCCATTGATAAAACAGCTTGTCTACGAACTTCAAGACAAGAATCTTTAAGACCATTTTTAATAACTGGAATAACTTTTTGAGCAAGATCAGCACCAATGAAAGAAACAATTTCTGGTAATAATAATTGAACAAATGAACGTACTCTCCATTCTGGGTCATTAGTTAAAGAAATAATAGAGGAAACTAAATCAAAATAGCTTTCTAATTTACATGACTCAAGTAAAGTTTGGGCAGCTGTTAATGAAGTAATTTTTACATCTGACGAATCATCTTTTAATAATTTATTAATTAAATCAATAGCTTCTTTGTGTGGTAGAGTTGATGAAACTAAAGTTGCTACAACACAACGAATAGATGGATTAACGTTATTAGCTAGTTCGTTTAATGGTTCAACTAATAAAGGTGTTTGTTGTTTTGGAAGTTTGTTTAATGCAGTAACAATAACAGATGGATCTTGATCTCCTAAAAAAGGGAATAACTGTTCTAAACTAGGATTTTCTAAACTTTCAACAGCTTTTAGTCTATCTGAATAATACAATGAATCAGCCATTCTTGTTATTTGGTTTTAAATCTTTTTATTTTTTTTGATATTTTTTAGTTCTTTTTTATTTTTTCTTAAAATTTAAGAATCTTAAATACTATTTTATGTTATTCAAAAACAGTTTTTATTCCTAATAATACTTGCTTGTTTTAGGTTTCAAGTTACTTCATAAAGCCAATAAAGTCTTTCATATAACACCCACCTTTTATTTGGTGGTTGATTTGGTTACTTAATCCACATCATCAAAGAACTGACCCCTTGAATAAATAAGAAAATAAACTAAATATAAGGGATGATATTAATGAAGTAAAGAAAACAGAAAATTGAAACAAAATGAAAAAGATTAAAATAGAAGAGTAATCTAAAAATAAAATAAAAACTAAAAATACTTAACTGAAAATAAATAATAAAAGTTAACAAAAAACAATTAAAAATAAGCTATAAAAAAAATGAGAAAAAAATAGAAAAAATAAGAGAAAAAAAACGGGAAAAGGGTATAAAATGAGAAAAATAAAAATATAAAGAAACTCTATGTAAAAGAGTGAACTGAAAAAGGAATTTATTCTAAATAATGGCGGAGGAAGACTATAAAGTAGAATTACATAAAGTAGTTCTTGTTGGAGATGGTGGTGTTGGAAAATCTGCTATTACTATTCAATTAACACAAGGCCATTTTATTATAGATTATGACCCAACAATTGGTTTGTTTATAAATTTGTTAGTCTTAAAGAAAAGGATTAAGTTTAGAAATAAAACTATTTATATATTTTTAATTAAATAAAAACGTTATTAATTCTTTTAGAAAATTGCTATAGAAAAACATTAACTGTTGATAACCGTATTTGTGTATTAGATATTCTTGATACTGCTGGTCAAGAAGAATATGCTTCAATGCTTGATCAATATTTCCGTAATGGTCATGGATTCTTAATTGTCTATAGTGTCACTGACCGTAATAGTTTCGAAAGTATTAAAAATTATCAAAATAAAATTCTTCGAGTTAAAGAAGCTACATCTTTTCCAATTGTTTTTGTAGCTAATAAAGTCGATTTAGTAAAAGATCGTGATGTTAGTGAAAAAGAAGGAAAAGATAAAGCTGCTGAACTTGGTGTTAAGTATATAGAAACTTCTGCTAAAAATAAACTAAACATTGAAGAAGCTTTTTATACTCTTGTTCGTGAAATTCGTAAACAACAAAACAGTGATGCACCTGAAGAAGCTGGTAAAGGTGGCCCTAAAAAACAAAAAGAGAAGAAAAAATGTTATTTGTTCTAAATCAGTGGTTATATTATATTCTTTTGGTCTCAATAAATAAAAAAAATTTTTTAATATATTTTTTTTATTCCTTTTTTTCTTTCATAAAAATATGGAAATATTTTTAGTTAGAAAATGATTTCCAATAAAAAAGGTGAATTGACTAAACCCCAAAGGGTTGAAAAAGAAAGAGAGCAAATTCATACCCAACGATAAATAACAATTTAGATAGTGAAATCAATGCCAAGTTCCTTGCAAAGATTCTGTTTATCTTTTAACATTTGATCAGTTTGTTTCTTGATTTCTTCAAGTTGAGAAAGAAGATTAGAATAATCAATGATACATGGTGATTGTTTTTGAACGTAATTATTATCACCCTTTTCTAATTGTTCTTCACCATTCAAAAATTCAACTCCAGTTGTATTAATATAAATTTGAACTTTTGGTGTAGTAAGAGATGGAACAGACATTACTATGAATTTTGAGTTTAAGATCTAAAAGAGAAAAGATAAACCGAAAATGAGTAAATTAATAAGAATTCTCATAGATTGATTCAAATTCTTTAATTGATTTATCACCAATAACTCCTTTTAATTCACATTCGATAATAGTTGGTTCCCACTTATTGTTAGAATTAAACTTAAATTTTTGAATTCGTTTAGAAGGATTATATAATGAAATTAAATAAATTATTGGGATAGATTTTTGTTTAGCAAATTCTAGATATGGGTATGGAATTGTTGATGTTGTACTTGAAACATACATAGCCTCAATTCCTATTTTTGCAATTTCATCATATATAATAGAGTTAAGTGGAGGAAGACAAGGTGCATGTGAAACAGCAATGAATTTTTCTCCGTTACAAATATACCCATAGCAATTATTAGCGGGATAATTAAGACAGTGTTGAACACAATGTTTTAAGACTTTTTCACTCATTGATTAATATTATTTTAATTATAATTAATTATAGTTTTTTTTCATTTTAATTTTTTTAGTTTTTTCTATTTCAAATGATGAATTTTTTTTCTTTCTTTTTTTCTCTTGAATGAATTGAAGTAAAATATAAACATATCAAAGTAACAAAAAACACAATAAATTGTACAATATTTAACTGAATACGAGAGACCTCTTCCTATTTAATAGCTTTGTTGTTTCTTCCATTCTTCTAACCTTCCAATTGAACTAGAACAAAAAGAATGATCGAATGACTTTTGGAAGTGAGCTTCCAATGAATCTGCTGATTCGTTACTATTAACATAATCACAGAAAACGATATTTGTAAAATTTGATTTGATAATTGATTTATTGGCTGAACGAGAAGGTGGATGTGGAGGTGATTCAGCATTATCGATTTGTACAGAATCATTCAAAGAGTCATTCGACTCATTAGCAATATAATCAGAGTAACTAAGAAGAAGTACATCATCAAGAACGTCCTTTAGATTTGTTGTTGAAATCATGAAGACTAGAGACTTTGATTTTTTAAGATGATTAGATGGTTTAAATCATCTTCAAAATGAGTAGTTGAAAGACGAAAAGAAAGAAATCAACAATTTTTATTTTTGAATCTTCACTTTTTTGCGAAATTAGGAAAGGATCCCAATAATTACCTTATTTCCCTTTTGATTCAGATAAAATTTTTGGAATCAATATTTAAGAGTTATGAAAAAGTTAAATGAAAAGTGAAATCTAAAAATAATCCTATTAAATCTATAATGAGATGAATTTTTTCTTTTTTCAACAAGAATAAGATAATACAGCTTATATATGTCTAAAATTATGTTTTTGAGTTGTGTGTTGATAGTTTTTTGTCTTTATTATTGTTAAAAAGGCCTTTTTATCAGGTTTCAGTCAAACCGTTTTATAAATAATTATTTTACCTTTATTGTTTTGTTTTGTAGTTTATAGAATTTTTGTATAATGCAAATAATCTAATATTAAATTATTTAATAGTATAGAACTTCTTCAAACCTCAAACATAATGAATAATCCAAAATCTTGACGTAAAAGGGTTGGTGATGTTTTTTCTGGGTTTTATATAAATAACTCTATTCTTTCATTTATCCGAAAAGAAACTAAGAGGATAAGATCTTAAATTGAAAAGATTGTAGTTTAAGAGTAATTTATTTTCAAAAAATAAACAAAAGATTCGAGATATGTCCAAAGTGGATAGTGACCACTTCTCTCACACCCAGATGAAAGATGATTATAAAACAAAGAGATATTCAATTGGATTAAAATGTCCTCCTGCTCTAAACCCAGAATGGGGAGATATAAGTCATTCTATTCAACAAAGAGTACAAAAATTAAATAAAAAATTTCATAAAGATATTAAAGTTAACTTAGTTCAACCAAATCAAGTTGATCATATAATTGAGCAATCAGAAAGTGAAGAAGTAATTATTGAAAACAATAACAATGGAATGAGAACAACCAGAAGAGAAAGGAGAAGAAAAAGAAAAACTAGGAGAGTTCAACTTCAAGCAAATCAAGAGCCCCGAGTAAATCGTACTCACCAAAGAATTGTCACAATAAGAAACAGACAACAGTTAGAAGCATATTTATTGTCAATTATTTATATTATCTTTGTCTGTTGTGTTTCTATACTCATTGCCTTTGTCATTATTATCATTTTGATCTGAATAGTAAAAAAAGATATTTATGAATTGAATTCATTACTTAATTTATTTATTTTATAAACTTAAAAACAAAATTTTAAATAGTTCTTGTATTAAAATTAAAGACGATATTGAATGGCACCTGCTTTTGTAATATATCTTACCCACTTAATAGTTTTATAATCTGAAGCAATTTTCAAATAACGAATTTGTAAACCAGTTGCAGTTAATGCTGGAATAACAAAATCCATTAAAATTGGTGGTTTATCCCATCTTTGTGATTGAGTAGTTTGGACTAAATCAACATCAACAGTAATAGTTTGTTGTGTCTTTCCATTAAATCTGGAAATTCTCCATAAAATAGCTGCATGTTCTGGATGATACTTAGCACTTCCAGCTGTACAACGAGTCTTACAAAGAGCAGCATTCTTTGGAACTGGAATTTTAATACGAACATTTTCACCATATTGTAATTCAGAGAATAATGCACGAACATTAATATCAAGTGATAAATGTGTTTTAGAAGATTCTTTAATATTGTGTAATAATCTAAATTGTTGTGAGATATTATCAGTTGTTCTGTATTTCATTAAATCAAAATCTCCATCTGGTGGAATGAAATTAATACTTCTATCTTGATCAAAACGAGTTAGTCTAACACATTGATGGAAAGTAACATCAGCTAATTGAATTGATTTCTTTTGTGCTGAATCTCCAAGTAATAATGCTTTATCATTCATACCAAGTGAACAATCTGGCATTCCAGATAATTGTGTTCTCATTTTAATAACTCCATTGACATCATTAGAAAGAATAGTTCCTTTAGCAGATACTGTTAAATTAACACTTTCAATAACATCAAGGAATAATTGATTCTTCTTATAGAAGATATCAGGTGATCTCCATGGAATTTGACCTGTAGCTTGGATAGCAATATTTCCTCTTTGAACAGTTTTAGCTTTACCAAATGTAATAAGTGATTGCAACTCATCTTTAGTACAAAATTGTGGATAACCAAAATCAAGAATTTCATCAAGTAATTCATAAATCAAAACATATTGACTCTTAATAGTGTTTTCGTCAATAGTAGTGAAATAAGCTTGGAATACTTCAACAATTTTATGTAACACTTCAAATACAACAGCAGCATTATTATTACTTCTTGCTAAAGCAACAATATATAATGAATTAACTCTAATATGATAAAATACAGTTGACCCAACAATCTTAACTGGTAATACATTTTTTTCTGTTAATACATATGACCTAAATGCAGAAGCTACTCCTTTCATCACATCATCTCGATAGATTCTTGAGATGAGAAGGTCACCCTTCGCATTCATGAAGAAGATAGCCGAAATCATAAGAATAGAATAACAAGATTTGAGTTCCTTGCAGAAAAAAAAGAATTTTCTTAATGGACTTCAAGTAAAACTAGTTCTATAGTTTATTTTTATAATTTTTATCATATTAATAAATTAATTTATTGTTTCTATAACTAATCCTAATAATTCGGGATTTGTTTCATCTTAATTTAAAGAGCTGAAAACTCTGTTGGAATGGAAAAAGAAAAACAAAATTATAAAAACTTAATAGTTAGATAAAAATTGTTATTCAAAATTTATCAAGAAAAGCATTTTGAGTAAAACAAAATAATATAAAAATAAAAAAGATGTAATACAAAAAATCAAGAAACGAAAATGAAGAGAACGAAGAAGTAGAATTTTTATCATAAAAGAATATTTAAAAAAAAAAATAACAATTTAAGAATAAAAAAGAAAAAGCAATTAAAAATAAAGGGGTTGGTGCGAGCTTTGTGCATGTCATAAATACTATTACCAATTCTTACTAAATGTTGTATTAACAAAAAAAATAAAAAGTTACTAAAACTGAAAAGAACTTTTATTAAGTTGTATGTCAAACAAACAAGAAATACTTTCTTCTTCACTTCCCTCTCAAGAAAAAAAAGACGAATTAACTGAATCTTCACCTAATTACCTTACAACAGAATCTGTTTTAGAAGAAAGACAAGAAGAGAAAATAGAAGAAAATGGATCTCCTTTACTTTCTGAGTCTTCTAAGATAGATACACCTGAAGAAGAAACAAAAGAAAAAAAAGGGAAAAAGAATTTTCTATCTAAAACTGTTGGTGGTATTGCAAAAGGAACTAAAGCCGTTGGGCATGGTCTTGTTAAAGGTACAAAAGTTGTTGGACATGGTGTAGTTAGTGGAACTAAAGCAGTAGGTCATGGTGTAGTTAGTGGAACTAAAGCAGTGGGACATGGTGTAGTTAAAGGAGGTAAAGCAGTAGGTCATGCTCTTAGCAAAGATGAAAAAGATAAGAAAAAAGAAAAAACTAAAGAAGACAGTTGTTCAGAAGGTGAGATTATTGTTTCAGAACCATTACTTGAACAAGAAACAAATGGAAGTGATATTTCTCTTATAGATTCACAAAGTCTTCAAAGTGCAAATCCAAGTGATAACAAATCAACAATTTCAAATATTAATGGAGATACTGTATCATATACATCTGCTTCAATGAATACAGAAACCAAAAGTGTTAGTCAAAGTTGTGCTAACAATGACACAGTTTCTGTTACTTCATTAGATAAAACAGAAAAAGAAACAAAAAAAGAAAGTAAGTTCAGAAGATTTGGTAAGAAAAGAAATAGTTCAAATCCTGATGATCCTACTTTAACTTCAGGATCACAAAAAGCTGATGAATCCTCTTCTTCATTAGAAAAATCAGAAAAATCACATAACTCAAAAGACCTATCTAAGAAAACACAAGAAAAAGAAGATAAAGAAAAGAAAGGTGTATTTGCCTCAGCAGGAAAATTTGTAAAAGGGTTAGGTGAATCAACTAAAGAAGCATTAACATTTAGTAACGAAAAGAGTAATGAAGAAAAAGCAAGAGAAGAACAAGAAAATTTAATAGTACTACAATTATTTAAAGAGAATGTCCGTTGTTTTGATAGTAATTCAGTTGTTACATTACCATGTGAATCATTAGTTGGATATAAAAGAATGAATAAATCTAAGATTACTAAAAGAGATTTAGTTTTTGCAATGTGTAGTAATGCAGTTTATCGAGGAACAATTAAAATTGATTCTTGGAGTACAATGGAAATGCCAAAAGATACATACAAAGAAGGAATATTTGGTGATTCATTAATTACGTTAAATGTTAAAGAAGATGGATATTTTGTCGAAACATGTTCTGAATCTGTAGATCAAAAAACAGACTTAAAAAATTTCACTATTGTTGATTTTGAAGCTGACTTCCCATTTTATAAAGAATTTTTTTATGGTAATGATCAAGTCAAACATTATTTATCTAAAGAAGAAAATGTTATTTGTTCTATTCAACGTTTCAAAGAAGTTTCTCGTTGTATTTTAAGAAATGGTCAAGGAGTTACACGTTGTCTTATTGGAAAAGAAGAATCAGAAAAACCACAAAATTATACTAAATTTTTCAAAGATCCAAAGACTGTTATTTGTTTAAATAATACAATAGAAATTGATGAAGAATTACTTGAAATGGAAACTAAATCTTTAATAACCCATTATAAGTTTGGGGTTATTTATGTAAAACCTGATCAAACAGAAGAAAATGCAATCTTTAGAAATACTCCAGAAAGTTGTTCTCCAGCATTTTGGAAATTCTTAGACCTTATTGGTAATAAAATTGAACTTAATGGATGGAGTGGATATAGAGGAGGGTTAGATGTTAAAACAGGGACAACAGGAGTACATAGTTATATTTCTCATTCAAATAATTTTGAAATTATGTTTCATGTTGCACCTTTATTACCTTTATTACAAAATGATGAACAAGCACTAGAAAGAAAAAGACATGTTGGTAATGATGTTGTTGTATTAATATTCAAAGAACAAAGTAGTTCATCTGATAGATTTGATCCAAGGTGGTTAACAAGTCATTTTAATAGTATTTTCTTAGTTGTTACACCAGAAAAAACTACAGAAGATAATAATAAATATCATATCACTGCTTGTACAAAACCATCTATTAATCCATTTCCACCATTCATTAATGAAACAGGTATATATAATCATGACGATGAATTTAGAGATTTTGTATTAAGAAAATTAATTAATGGAGAAAGAATGGCAATGTTTTCTCCTACTTTTAAATTAAATTACAAGAAAACTATTAGAGAACAACTAAAAGACTTAAATGAAAGATATTACAAGCAAGATCTTCTTTCACAAATTAATTTCTTCTAATATACTTACTTTTTTATTATTTTCAAAAGAAATTTTATTTATTTTCCTATATAAAAAAATTAATTAAATATTGTCATAAAAATTTCTAATCTAATTTTCAAGGTCATCAATAATAAGTTTTGATTCTACTGATGGTGCTTCAAGCTCATCAATAGTTAAGACATCAATATTATTTTCTGCTCTTTGTTCAGCTAATAGAGATGCATTTTCTGTTTTAATTGATTCTTCATGTTCTAATTCATTTACAGTTTGTTCCATAACAGTTGAATCATTATGAATCTCTCCAATAACAGGTTCTGGGTTTTGATAAGACCAACTTGCTCGTTGATCATTATAATTTGAAATTGAAATAAGTACACCAATAGCTCCAAGACAAAACTCAAAAGAAATTGGGGTATTAAAAATAAAATATGAAAGTGTAGTTGTGCATACAATAGCAACAGAAACAGCAAATCCTTTGACTATAACATCTGCATATGTCATAACTAATGCAACAAGAATACCTCCTACTGACATAACAAATATCATAATCAAAGTGTAAATGGAAAAGTCATGGAAAATTCCTTTTTGGAAGACACTTACTGAATCAAATAATACCAAATTAATAATAGAGAATCCAATACTGTAAATAGATAATTGGAAATTTCGTTCCCATAAACTTAATTTTGGGCTATTGTCTACTTTATTCTTTAAAATCTTTTCCATAAATACTCCACTAAATCCACTTGCAGTAGCTGCAAGAAGAGCTGCTCCAACTCCAATGAAATAATACCCACCTTCTACAGCACTATTTCCTGTTGTTGTTCTACTAGCACTTTCTACTGTAATGACAGCAAGAACTAAAGTTGCAAGACCTCTCCATTGTGTAGCTGTTAATTTTTTACCAAGAATTAATACTGAGAGAATAGCAGCAGAAAGTATTTTAACTTGAGTGAGGACAGAATATAAACCAGGTTGAATATTAGCTAAAGATAATTGACATAATATATTTTGGAAAAAATAAATAAGTGCAGGTATACTTGAGATGAGTGAAGTCATTATTAAATATTTTAAATGAGAAAAAATAGTTACATCTTTACGGGTAAGCATAATTCCGATGATAGAAATAACACACTTAGTAATTTCACTTAATAAAATTGAGGCACTTGTAGAGTATTGTTCTTTTAGAATACCTTTTGAATAACGAGTAATCAATGAAAGAGACGTGTTTTGAATCGTTAGAGCAGCAAGAAAGATGATACTTAGAATTGCTTGGTTCATGAATTGAATTATGAGATGTCTTTAGGTTTGATATACTTTTTTATTTTTCTTGAGATTTTTTTTTGACTAAAATTCCATTTTTTTGTTTTTTTATTGATTTTTGATATCTGGGAATGAGAAAGGAATGTCAAAAAAAAATGAGTTATTGAATAATATTTGAATAAGAAAACAACAATTATTTGACCCACTAACTGAATAATCTGATAATAACATGTTTAACGATGACAACAAAATTCTCGATGAAATAAATTATCAAATGGTCTCACCATCTCCTAATAGAATATTTAATATTCTTAAAAATTATAAAAAAATTTTTGTTCATATTATTGTGCATCATATAGCTCAAATTATTGCATTATTAATTTGTATAATTCTCATTTCAATAAATTTCTCTATAACAGAACACCCTTTAGGTATTAAAATACTAATTATTGAAATAGTTTTTTCTGTTGTTGCATTGTTTATTTATATTTGTTATATTCCATTATTATTCATTAGTTTTAGAACTCATCCTCTTTTTATTGCAGACCCTAATGGTAAACCATTATTTGCTAAGACCGCTAATTTAGTTCATCGATTTTATTTATTAACTCTTGGAATAAATGTTATCCTCTCATTATTACTTTCTTTTAGTTTTAATCCAACAGGAAGTTTAAATAAACGAAGTGATGGTATTTATTCAACACTCATTTGTTTCTTAATATTCCTTGGACTATCTTGTGGTGAAATTCAAAAACCTTTGTTGTTTATCACTCGTAAAATAAAATCAGTTGAAATCAGTTTTAATGAACTTGAAATAGAAGAACCTTTGAAAGGATCTTCTTTTGCTGATAAAATTGGTGTTTTTACTTTAGGATATAATTTTATTGGATTTCAATGCTATGTTAAATACCATTTTGACCCAAATCAACCTACAATACAACCAGAATTATATCTTAGTGGATGGGTAAAAAATTTCTAATTGAATCTTCTGAATGATTATTGTTTTAATAAAAATAAAAAAAAAAAATTTTTTTGGTTTCCTCAAATGATTTATTAAAATGATGAAAAATAGCCACGTTGATAGTTCTTTTAATAATCATACATCATCTCAATAACTGAAATGAGACCCACTTGGAGAGTTAACAAAAAAATTAATCTATCTGGTACCTCATCTAAATCTAAATCATCTCGAGAAATACTCTTGCAAATTCAAATTCAAAAACAAGAAAGAGAGGCAAATAACCAACGAGAGAATGCTGCAATACTTATTCAATCAGTTATAAGAAGATACCAAGTAAAGAAAACTATTCCATCTTTGTTTGTAGAAAATTTTAAATTATTTAAAGAATTAAAAGGAAACAAAGAATATAGTTCTTGTATTACTGCAGCTACTTTAGTTCCTTGTGTTGAAAATAATACTTCTGCTTTAATACTTCTGAATTATCAAAGAAATCATCCATTAATTGGTAAATTAGCATGGAATTTATTAATAAGTGAAATCCAATTAAATCCACGAGCAATGTTAATGCTTGTTAATACATTTATTAATAAACCTACTGTTCCAAAGGCTTATCCAAACAAAAAAATATTACCAATACTTCCTTTTCAATTAAGACAACAACTAATCACTACTCTATGTTTATATCCAAATCAAGGACTATTAGATTATTTTACAATTGAAGGTGAATCAATTATTCCATTATCCAAACAGTCATTAGATTATTTATTTACTGTTGATTTAACAAATTATCAGTCATTAATTATTTATTTATTACAATCACCTGAATTACCTCCAATTTATGAAGTTAAGTTCATTAGTGAATTGTCAACAATAGAAACTGTAAATACAAGGGTATTAAAATTATTGCATAATAAGAAAGTACCTGTTCCAACTAAAACCACTTTCTTTATACATTTAAATTTGTATAAACTACTCAAACAAAGTCAAACATTATTACATTTATTTTTACAGAATTTTCCATTCCCCTTCTTAGATCTAATGCAACCATTTATTGAAACAGATGCACCATATCATAATGATGCAGTTAATTTATATATAAGTCTCTGTCACGACGTTCTTTCAACAAGACTATACATCAATTTATATGAAGATATGTTACCTTCCTTGAAGTATTTACTACCTTTATTAAAAGTTAATGAAAATCAACAGGTAATGCAAGACTTACATCTCCTTATTAGACACTCACCATTTCCACCATCACTACTTCCATTTACAAAAAGTGTGAATCCAACACTATTCTCTCCATTACCACAAAAACTTATTGGAATATTTTCTAAGTTAAATAATGATATTACTTTTAAATCAACTATAAAAATAAGAAGAGATTATCTCATTGAGGATAGTTTAGCACAAATTAATCATTGTGATATAAATGCAATTCAAATTAAATTTGTTGATCAATTTGGAATAGAAGAAAATGGTGTAGATGGTGGTGGATTATTAAGAGACTATCTTATTTCAACGCTAAACTCTTGTGTTGAAGTATTACATTTATTTGAGAGAAATTCTGATGGGTTATTAACATTTGGTCAAATACAAAAGAATTTAGTTGAAGCAAGTGAAGATGAATTATATCAAATGGCAGGGCGGTTAATTGGTAAATGCTTAAATGAAAAAGTCTCAATTGATTTAGTATTTTCTGATGATATTCTTATAGGACTAACTAATCCAGAAGATGATTCTATCAATATTAATACACTTGCTAGTATTGATTATGTTTTTGCAAAAAATTTAAATGAATTAAGTGATATGAGTGAAGAGGAATTAAAATCATTAGAATTAACATTTACATATGATAATGTGTCATTAATTACTGGTGGAGATAAAATATTTGTCAACAAAAATAATGTAAATTATTATATTTCATGTGTGATATTTTATATCACACATATAAGAAATAGCAAACGAATTAGATCATTGAGAAATGGATTATTAAGTGTTATTAAGGAAGAAGATATTAGATTATTATTCCCTGATGAATTACAACATTGGATAAGTGGTAAATCAAGTGTTATTGATGTAAATGATTGGCAACAAAATACAGTATATCATAATATAAAACCTGATGACCAATTAATTCAATGGTTCTGGAGTATTGTTGAATCTTTTTCAGAAGAAGAAAAATCATTATTATTACAATTTAGTACTTCATTAATTAAACCACCTTTCTTTGGATTTGGATCATTAGAACCTAAATTTGCAATTTACTTCACTAATCAATCTTCTGAACATTTACCTACATCATCTACATGTGCTTATATGTTAAGAATACCAAATTACAATTCTAAAGAAGAAATGAAACAACAACTAATTAAAGCAATAACATCAAAATCAGGATTTGCATTTTCTTAATATAAAGATAAAAAAATTAATTTATTTGTTGTATCTTTTTTGTTTGAAAAAAATAATCTTAAATGGACCCCATTGTGTGTTTAAAAAAATAGATTTTAAAAGTGAAGTTAAGATAATGTACAAAGACCGAATTAGTTATTTTTTTGGTTGTACTCACCTTAGTGAAGTTTGTCTATCTGTAGTTTTAAAACGAGAATAAATCCCGATTAAATCCAGTTTTTTTTGGGTTGTTCTTAATGGAAGTGTTGATTTCTTTTCATTCATCTTTTTTTGGAAAAGAGAAAAAGAAATAAAAAAATAATAAATAATAAGAAATAAACTATATTCCCAAAGAAAAATTCCAAATGAAAAGCTATTTAAACTCAGTCTAGAACTGTTAAAAATAAATTCAAATTGTTTTTAATGACTACCAATACCTATAAATTAGTTATGCTTGGTGGTGGTGCTGTTGGAAAATCTGCTATCACCGTTCAATTAGTTTCTGGACATTTTGTACAAATTTATGATCCAACTATTGAAGATTCATACAGAACTTCTATTTCTGTTGATGGAGAAATGGTTTCACTTGATATTTTAGATACTGCAGGTCAAGAAGAATATTCTGCCTTAAGAGATCAATACATGCGTTCAGGTGATGGATATGTTATTGTTTATTCAATTACATCTACTACTTCATTTTTAGAAGCCAATGGATTTAGAGAGCAACTTTATCGTGTTCTTGATAAAGACGTATCAGAGCATGTTTCTATTGCTCTTTGTGGTAACAAATGTGATTTAGAAAATGAGAGACAAGTAGAAACTGCAGAAGCTAAAAAATTAGCTGACGAATGGAAAGTATTATTCTTTGAAACTTCTGCAAAAGCTAAAATCAATATCGCTGAAACATTCCAGGCATTAGTTAAAGACATTAAAGCAAATAGAGTGTCATCAGAATCTACTACTTCTACTGAACCTACTGAAACAAAAGGAAAGAAAGAAGGAAAACCTTCTAGATCAAAGTGTGAATTGTTATAAACAACACTAGAAACTTTGACTTATGTTTTTATTGAAAAAGAGTAAAAAAAAAATTGAATTTTTCTATTAATTTCTTCCTCTTTTTCAAATGAATTTTTTCATTTTCTTAAACTACTAAATTTTTGATATAACATAATAGTATTAAAGCAAATGTAAATTTGACAAATTCTGTTATAATAAGTTTTATTCGCTCCAATCATCGTCATCATCTTCTTCTTCAGAAGAAGAAATATTAGTGTCTTGTCTTCTTGCGGTAAGAATTCCTCTTAACGCTAAAACAACCTCATCTTCTTGAACTACCCGTTCTTCAATTTCCGTTGCTTTTAATTTACCTTGTTTAGCTGCAATCATTTCTGCTAATGATAATGCTGCACCTGAACCTGGTTTCATTGTATTTGTTGGTGAACTTGTTATGTTTAACGTTGGAGGAGGTGGTGGCATACTCAATGTTGGAGGAGGTGGTGGTACAACAATTGATGGTGAAGAGGACGTTTTTGTACTAGAGTCCAATAAAGATGCCTTAAATCTTTCAGTTTCTTCTTTTTCTTTTTCAAGTCTTTCAGCTTCGAGTTTTAATCGTTCTTCTTCTTCTTTCAAACGCGCCGCTTCTTGTCTTAATCTTTCTGCTTC
>NW_001854317.1:81508-84296 GCF_000209125.1 Entamoeba dispar SAW760
CAGCTTACGTTCTCTCTTCTGCTTCTCTTTACTCTTCTTCTTTCTTTTTACGCTCTTCTTCTTTTAACTTTTTTAATTCCTCTAGTTCTTTCTTTCTCTTTTCTTCTTCTTCTTTCCTCTTTCTTTCTTCTTCTTCCTTTCTTTTACGCTCTTCTTCTTTTCTTTTTCTTTCTTCCTCTTCTTTTCTCTTACGCTCTTCTTCTTCCTTTCTTTTTCTTTCAGCTTCAAGACGTTTTCTTTCTTCTTCTGCCTTTCTTTCTTCTTCTTCTAATCTTTTTTGTTCTTCTTCTAATAGTTTTTTTTCTTCTTCAAGCTTTCTTTGTTCTTCTTCTTCTTTTTTTCTTCTTTCTTCTTCAATTTTTCTTTGTCTTTCCTCTTTAATTTTTCTTTTAGCCTCTTCTTCTTTTCTTTTACGCTCTTCTTCTTCCTTTCTTTTTCTTTCTGCCTCTTCACGTTTGCGTTTTTCTTCTTCTTTTCTCTTACGCTCTTCTTCTTCCTTTTTACGTTTAATCTCTTCTTCTTTTCTCTTTTGTTCTTCTTTAAGTTTTCTTTGTTTTTCTTGTTCAATTTGTTTGAGCCGCTCTTCCTCTTCTTCTTTTTTACGTTCTTCTTCTTCCCTTTTCTTTCTTTCTTCTTCCTTCTTTTTACGTTCTTCTTCAAGTTGTCTCTTTTTCAATTCAATAGCCTCTTTTCTTTTTCTTTCTTCCTCTTCCTTCTTCTTTAATTCCTCTTCTACCTTTCTCTTTTCCTCTTCTTCTTTCCTTTGTTCTTCTTCTTCTTTTCGTTTACGTGCTTCTTCTTCTAATTTTCTCTTTCTTTCTTCTTCAGCTTTCTTTTTTCTTAATTCCTCTTCTTTACGTTGTCTTTCTTCTTTAATTCTTTTATTCTCTTCTTCTTCTTGTCGTAAACGTTCTTCTTCCTTTTTCTTTCTTTCTTCTTCTTCTTTCTTAAGTCGTTCTTCTTCTTGTTTTAATCTTTCTTCTCCTTTCTTGTGTTGTTTTTCAGTTTCTTCTCTCATCTTTCTAATTTCGTCTTGTTTTCTTTGAATTTCTTCACGTTTTCTTTGCATTTCCATACGTATTTTTTCTCTTTCAATTTCATCTTGTTTGTATTGTTCTTGTCTTTGGATGTAAGCATTAAGCGACGCTGATCCAGTTAAAGTATTGTTCTTTCCACTCTTTGGTAATTTCTTTCTTTGGGCTACAATTTGAGCTGCACTTGATTTAAGTCCCATACTGGAAGGTTTGATACATTGATCTTCTTCATTACCCTGTTGTAGTTCTTTGCTATTACCATTTACATCTTCATGAGTATCTTGGTAAACAATATCTTTAGGAGTTGATGTTTGTTTAGCAAACTTTGCTTCATACCCATGTGATTTTGCAGTTGTTTGTTCTGCTCTCTTATCTTGTTGTTCTCTTTCCCAGCGTTGTCTTTGGACAAATGACATTTTAGACAAATCAACTTCTTCAGTTTGTTGATTAGTTTCTTGTTTCATATCTTCTTTTTGTTTTTCTTCAACAATATTGCTTTGTGTTGGAGATTTTTTGAATGAGGGAGTTGGCTTAGCAACACTACGTGTTACAGAAGTTTTTTGTGCTTCTAAGTCTTGTTGTTCTCTCAAATATCGTTGTCTTTGGACAAATGACATTTTAGATAAATCAACTTTTTCTTTATCACAAGTATTTGTATTTGATGGAGATGAGCTTGTAGATGATGACTTAAGATTTACCAATAATTTGGGTTGGCTAGCAGTAGATTGGTACTTAGATGTGATAGGTTTTTCAATATTGGGTTGTTGAACTTTTGGTGATTTAATAGACTCTTGTACAGTTGATGACTCTACTTCTTTAACAGGGTTAGTACTATGTTTTTGTATTCCTTTAACAGTAGTAGTTGTTTTAGCAGGTTCAGTGGATTTAGAAACATTTTGTGGTGTGTCTTTTAAAGCTGGTTCTGGTGATTTAACAACTCGTTGTGGAGAGAAGGAGTCTTGTTTAGGAATACTTGGTTGTTGTTTTTGAGTATTGGTTGTTGTTTTAAATAATGGTTGTTTCACTTGTTCTGCATTTAATTGTTGAGAAGATGATAGTGATTGTTTTCTCATTTGAAGAGGTTGTGATATTTTTGATTGTGTTTGTTTAATTGGAGATGGTATAGTAGAGTTGATGTGAGAACTTGTTGATAATTTATTTTCATTCAAAGATGATGTAGGTGATTTAGGTGTTAGTGGTTTACTAGTATTAACTGAAGAAGTAGTAGTTTGCTTAACTACACTTGGCTTATTAAATGAGTTCACTGAAGAACTATTTGGTTGTGTTGTTTGTTTAAGAGTAGAGGAAGATGGTGTTGTGAATGATTTCTTTGTAACAGGTTGTGGTTGAGGATTAGAAACAAAGTGAGTTGGATTGTTAATTGATCCTGATTTTGCAGATGTATCAATTTTTGAACCAAAAGCCCGAGGAGTAAATGATGAATTTTGTGATTTTTGAGTTGATGATTCATTATTACTAGAAGGTGTACTAACAGTAGGTGTTGATGAGCTAGAAAATTTGTTCGTTGGAGTTGTTGTTGGTTTAACTGAGTTTGTTATGCTAGAAGTAGTTGTTGGTTTAGTTGATTTTTTTGAAAACATACTATTAGATTTTGTTTGTAATTTGGGTTGTGTTGTTAAAGATGAAGGAGTTTTAGAGCCATAACTAGTGGGTTTAGGTGTTATTTGTTGTTGAGGTTCAGGACTTTTTGAGGTGGTAATTGTTGATTTTTCTGAAGTTTTATTCTAGTAGGA
>NW_001854317.1:84396-112764 GCF_000209125.1 Entamoeba dispar SAW760
GTAGGAGATTTTTCTACATCGTTTTGTTGTTTAGTTGGTGTTTGACCAAATTTTATTGATGAAGAAGTAGAAGTTTTCTGAAACAAAGCTTGTGACGTTTTTGTTGGAGTCACAGAAGGTGATTGCATTTGATGTTGAGGAGAGTTGTAATGTTGAGAAGTGGTATTTGGTGATTTAGCATGTGATTGTCTTGCACTTAAGAAAGAATTTTGTTTGGTGTCTGTTTGTGGTTTGGCAGAAACAAAGTTAGGTTGTGTTCTTTGTTTTCCTTCTATGACTTTGTATCTCTGTTTTACAGAAACAGACATTCTTCTAACGTCATGAGCAGAGACTTTCTGTTTGTCTAATTCTTCTTGGGTTTTTTTAACATAAACTGATTGCCTCATATAAGCATATACTTTCTTTCTTGTTTCTGGATTTTGAAGGTCTTTCTTTTTAACACCAGCCTCTCTTAATATAATTTTCCATGATTCTGGTAGTTGTTCTGGAGGGCAATTATCATCAAGTGCTTCAAAGTTAATACTTTGTGGTTTATTCATAATCTTAGTTTTTGAGTTCATTTAAGTTCATTTTGACCGTCATTTCCAATTTTCAAGAGATAATCTTTTTCCCATCTTTTTCATTTTACTTCCCCAAAAAAATAAACATCAAAAACTACTACTAAACAATTTTTATTTTTATCATTGTCCATTATCAACAAAAACAAAAATTTATATTTTTTATTGCCTTCTCTTGCATAAGAGAAAAATAAAAATTAAACAATATGATTATTAAAAATAAAGTACTGCTTTAAACATTAAGAAAGGACTTATAAACAACCAATAGGCCAAGACTCTTAATATGAGTAACACAGATAAAATAGAACAAAGTTTTTTGTTTTTTATTCAAATATTTAAAATTAATATGGTTTTGATTATTTATAATAAGTAATTGTATAGTCTTTGAATGGTATGGTTTTGATTTAGAAAATTTCATTTCATTCTAAAAAAAGGATATAAGTATTGTATCATTAATAACTTCTTTGTTGTTAATTGATCCATTTATGTGTTTGTTTGTTCTTATTTAATAAATAATAATAAAAAGAAGTAAAGTTAAAATTGAAATTGTTTTTTTTATATTCATTATTTCAATTATTTGGAGATAAAAGACATGTTCATATACTCTTTTTAATTTTCATTTCTAATACTCTTCATTTCAAATAAAGCATAGACTAATAAAAGGCATTTCATTTTAATTACAATGATTCTTGTAGTATAAAATCGTATCTTCTAAAAAAGTGTTTTTTTTTCAATTTCTTTTATTCAATCTATTTGATCATAACATGATTTTATTTTATATTTTCTTTATGGATAGAAATATTGTTTGATTCATTTTCCCCAAATGAAAACAAATAATCATCTGAATGATTGTCTAAACAAAATTTGTGTTGTTGTTGAATATCAAATTTCATCATTCTTTTTATTCTCCTTTTGATTCTGATGAAAATAAAAATGATTTTGGATTATTTATATAATAAACATCTCCATCAACTTTCTCGTCAACCCATCCTCCAAATTTATTTCTATTTGTATTCTTAATAATAATTATTATATGTTCTTTATTTATTATTCTTTCTCCAATCATTGATGTATACTTATTCCAATTATCAATATATGAATCAAATATCACATTAGTGCTTTTCATGATGTCCATTCTTCTATTTAATAATCTCTATAATTTAAGCATTTCTTGTGTATTTTCTATTCTCTCCTCTCTTTCTAAACTTTAATATTTATTACAACAATAAAGAGATAAAAAGTTCGTGCATAATTATATTCAAGGTTGGTTTGTTTTTGTATTGAAAAATGGTTATTTTATTTGTTTTAATTTGGGGGGGGGGGGTTTATTAGATAAGATAATTGAATATTATATATGATGTTAAATATTAAATTAATAAGAAATTATTAGTAATTAGAAATTTAATTATAAATAAAATGAGTCAACAGAAGTATATTAAAAATAAGTAATATCCAAAAAAAATTAATTGAATGATAGTGTTTCATTTATTAGTGATTAAAAATAAAGTTTCAATAATGATTCATTGAATTGAATGGACTTATTTGTTATTTAGTAATAAAAAGTTTTGTTTTAATAAAGTATCTTTTTGTTTCTTCTTGTATTTCTTTTGTTATATATTTCAGTGTTAATTAAATCAAAACTATTTCAATCTATTTATTTTTGGAATAAAATGATTATTTCATACTCTTGTTTTCATTCAAATATTATTTATGTTCATGGATTATTTACTTTCATTGTCTTAAAATCATGTAATAATAATGAATCAATAATAATCTGATTAATTACCATTTAATTATGTTAATTTCATTTTCATTAGTTGTTATAGAAATAAATCATTAATTGAAATAGAAGTGAAGTTTAATGAGCAAAATAAGAATTATAACATATAAATATTTTATTTCATGTAATATTTTTGATAATTCATAAAATTATCATAAATAAATAAGTTTAAGTACAACATTAATAACAATGAGGTTATTAGTTATTATGAAAGAAATGTTAATAGAAAGGGAATGATACTTTATTCAATATGAAATATTATATCAAATACATATTTTCAAATAAAATGAGTTTGATGTTGATGGTTAATAAAACCAATTCTATTCAACAAAAGAATAAGAAAAATTAACACAATCAATTAATTATATTGGTAGTTGTATTATTCTTTTCAAGTTAATAAAAATAACATAATAATACAAATGAAATCAAGAAATAAGAATCTTTGAAGTTAATAAAAAATGAATGTATCTTTCTTATGTCAAAAACATTATCAAACCTATTCAATACAAGTTATTACATTATTTAATTATTTCATCACTTGTTAATAGTATATCATTAGTGTCTTTGAATATCTATAAAATAATATCAAAGAAAAACAGTTTGTTGTTACAATACATTGGTGTAATATAGTATAAAATATTTGATATTACAAGTCATTCAATAAACAAGTAAAAAGTAAAGAACAATATAATCTGATAGCTTATAATTGGAGTAAAAATTCAGAAATTGACAAATTGGCTCACAGTTAATGTTTAAAGATTATGTATTAATAATAATTTAAGATCTGATTTATTATTGTATTGTGCTGAATATAAAAGAATTATCAAGTGTCAATAATAAATAAAATACACCATTGCCCATAATCATAGAATAAAAATAATTAAACATTTGATAACACATTATGAATAATATCATTATTTAAAAATACTCTCCAATGAAATTAATTGTATTTTAAATGGTATTTTGAATCATAAACATTGAAAAATAAACAAATCAGTTGAATCTGTTTATAAAAAGGAATTTCTTCTTTATTTTAGTATATACATTCTCTTTGTATTTACTTCTTACAATTAAAACTCAAAGTCAATACATTTTCCCTTTTTAATAACAACTACTGGCAATAAATTCATAATTATTTTATCCATTACACAAAAATGGGAATATGTTGTTGAGTAAAGAGAAGTGTTGATTCATTTCTTTCTTCTTTAGTTATCAAATAGTATGAAAAATTTGTTTATTGACATAGAACTTTGTTTCTCATTTCAAAGTATTAGAAATTGGTGAAACGATGATACTTGTTATAATTCTTCAATGTAATCAAAACATAAGAGAGCAAGTTATGGACTCAATTATTTTTATAGTTTAAGGTACTTTTGATGTGTAAATCTAACAATCTTAGTATTCAAAAGGTATTTACTTATGTGGGTTATTCTCTTCCCAAGGTCTTTCCATTTCAACATTGACAACTGGATGACCAATTAAATCACGGATGACAGATTCAGCACATTTAATTCCAAACATTGAAGTAATATAAGAAAGTGTTCCAAAAGATGACTTTTTAAAACGTTCTTGATGAAACATCAAAGCAGCTCTATCAGGTTCTTCTGAACTAAACACACAATTAAATCCTGAACGAATACCATGTTTATGTAATCTGTAACGAACAAGACGAGTTAAATTATCTTTGTGGCTTAAGGAAATATCAGCAATTTGAATTTTTGTTGGATCAAATCTTCCACCTGCACCCATAGAAGATACCAAAGGAATTTTAGCTTCCATTACGTTTTTAATCAAAAACACTTTTGGAGAAACACTATCAATTGCATCTACAACATAATCAAATCCTGATGAAACCAATTCATGAATTCTTTCATTCTCTAAAAATTCTACAACTGTTTTTACTTCAATTTCTGGATTAATTCTTTCAAGTCTTTGTTTAACAATACCTACTTTAGATTGACCGACTGTTGAAGGAATGGCAGGAAGTTGACGATTAATATTTGAGACAGAAATTGTATCAGCATCAACAATGGTTAAATGACCAATTCCACATCGTGCAAGAATTTCAGCAGTATATGAACCAACACCTCCAAGACCAACAATCAATATATGTTTTGACTTTAAAGAATTTCGTTGTTCTTGAGAAAGCATAGTACAAATACCATTCATTATGTTTTCTTTATATCTTTTAGTTTTATAGTTTCTATTTTCTAAAAAATATGAAAATAACAATTTTAAAATTTGAATTTACAACTTATTTCTATCCTTCTTCTTTTCTTCATACAATACAACAATGAACTATCTCCATGAAACTATTCATTATTACCAAAATATCTTAAATTATTACTTTGAATAACTTTTCCAAATAATATAACTTGAATACAGAAAATACTAATATTCAAACAAATTCATAAATTTATTTATTAAATAACAAGAACCACACAACAAAAAAAAAGTTTTATAGCTTTATTTTTTTAAATAACTATCCACTTTTTGTTATAACAAACACTGCCAATCAAGAATTAGATGTTTTAAATCTTTTAGTAATAAAGATTATTTCATTTCACTCAATGAACCATTTGTGTCAATTGATTTGGTCATTGTCCTTGTTTATAAAGATACCGACTATGAACAAATCCTTCTAAACACTCAGACACTATTAAATTCGAATTCTTACCTTCTAAGATATTATAAAAGCTCTAAAATCAGTTAATGAAAATAGAAATAAATTTATTATGTTTATGGGAATATTGATTGAGTATTAGTAAATCCATCTTTTTGACAAATCCAAGTTATCTCGGATATCAGTTATTACTCCTTTTGCTTTGATATACTACTTATTATTGCTTTTAGTTGTCTTTAAAAAAATAGCAACTTGGAATATGTATAAATCTAATTTATTAAGAAACTAACTTTCTCTTTAAAGTTAACTTCAATTTATTTCCTGTGACAATCCTATTTCTTTCACATACTCTGTTATAGGTTTAATTACATTTATTTAACGAAAATTTACTAACCTGAAATGATATAAAATTTATAATATGAAATAATAAATTCAAGATAATAAACAAAAGAAACATGTGTTGTAGAGTTATATTGTGCAGAACGAAAATATTACAAATGACTATTAAATAAATAAATAAATATAAAAAACAAAAAAATATAAAGATGAGAATTCAGAAATCATTCCATTTGCAATAGGTTTATTTGATTTATTCATAACCATCAACAAAAATGATAATAAACATACATCAATAATAAGAATAATTCAAAATAAATAAATGAAAGATAGCATGTACTATTTATATAACAATGACATTTTATGATGTAAACTCCCAACCAAACAACAAATAAATCAAATAAATTAAAGAATGATGATGAAACTAACACCAACTATAATAAAATAACAACAAAAAAAATGAATCAATGAATATACAAGTAAATGTCATTAATTGGATTATTTTTATTATTATCTTCGAGTTGTTATAAAAGTAAATAACTAACCAAATAAATCTTGCTAAAAGTCTTGTCTGTTTTTAATTTATTTATTACAAAAATGGTCTTGAACATTTATTAACTAGTTACCATACTTTTTTAACTTTGGTCGTACTGTACCTAATCATTCCTTAAATAAGTGATAGATTTAAGTGTTATTTTTATTTAGTATCAAATTTATTACAACCATTCTTATCAGCCATATCGCGCTATCCGTGTTGTTTTTATCTAATATTTTTGAAGTCCACAATTTTTTGAGTTAATTTCTTATAACAATCTAATAAGAGTATAATATAACTACTAAATTTTTCTTCTATCTGTCTTCATTCTTTCTAATATTCCTTTAATATCTAAATCTTAAACAATATTTTGTATTAAGAGTTTTCTTGTATAACTATGTGTTCTTTATCTTGTTCTATTTTTTTAAATCTTAATTCTCTTGTTTTATTCTTCCAATTAGCATGTTAAACTTGTACATAATATTGTCTATGTTTATACTGATTATTTCTTTGAATAAACATTTTGATATGTTTGTAGAAAAATACATTTTTGAACTGTTTTTTCTTGACTTTGTTATTCAATGGAATATTTTCAATAGACACATTCGATGTCTTTTCTTTTTGATTATTATCTATTTTTACTAAAAAGATATTCTAATTGAAATAACTCTATGTTATTATTTTCAAAGTAGTTTTATATAAATAATGTTTAACTTTATATCATTATTTAGTGACTAAGTAATACTGAGTCAATTTCAATGAACTTGATGTTACCTGTGAGACTTAAGTAATAAAAAACTGTTAT
Source organism: Entamoeba dispar SAW760 (assembly GCF_000209125.1). Taxonomy (NCBI): domain Eukaryota; phylum Evosea; order Mastigamoebida; family Endamoebidae; genus Entamoeba; species Entamoeba dispar. Next base: position 91,033 of record NW_001854317.1, read on the forward strand.
TGTATTCATACATAAATTTTCTTAGATACATCAAAAGGTATTATCTTATATGTGATATATGTGAACTATCACATTGTAACAAACATTAATTTATATTAATATTAATTGTGGTTATTATTGTCATAAAAGTTAATGTAATAAAATGTATATCATGATGTTTCATAGAAAATAGTTATATAAAACGAGCTGTTGAATAAACATCGTAATAAAAAATAACGTATTTGTAAATACCTATCCCAAAGATCAAATAAAGAGTTACAGAAGAAGAAACACATTTCAATGCTTTTCAATATTAAAGTATGAAAAATTTTAATGAGTTAAAAATATAATTACCAATAAAATAATAACACACACCCCAAATAATATACAATAAATATTAAACAGGTTTTACAAATACAGAAATTATATAATTGGTAATAGAATAACTGTGATATAGTATTTGAATTATGTTTAGTTTAATGTATTTTGGTAACTCTCAATTAGGGTTAAATTGTTTGATTATTTCATACAATAACATTTTCAATGAATCATATCATTATTGTGATATAACTTCAACTAAAACCCTTTAAGAAACACAAAACTCAATAATTATTTAAATACAATATAATATGTCAAAACAAAGAAGAGATTATTATGAAGTTCTTGGAGTTGATTCAACTGCTACAGATGAAGAAATTAAAAAGGCATACAGAAAATTAGCACTAAAATTACATCCAGATAAATTAGTTGATGTTGATCCTGAAGAAGCACAAAAAAATTTTCAAGAATTAGTTGCTGCATATGGAGTATTAAAAGATCCTAATGAACGACAATGGTATGACCAACATCGTGATTTGATATTAGCTGGATTAAACAGAGCAGATGAAACAGTAATTAATTTGTATGAATATTTCAATAGTGATTGCTTTGATGAATATAATGAAAATGAAAATGGGTTTTATACAATTTATAATAATTTATTTAATTCAATTCTTGAAGAGGAAGGAGGAGGGAAAAAATTAATGTCATTTGGAACAAGTAAAAGCACAATTGAAGAAGTCAAAAGATTTTATGAAGAATGGACTCATTTTAAATGTCAATTAGAATTTTGGAATAAAATGCCAAATGAACTTTCTGAAGCACCTAATAGAACAGTTAGAAGAATGTGGGAAAAAGAAAATCAAAAAATCAAAGAAAAACTCCGTTTAGAACGAACACAAAATATAAGACAACTTGTTAATTTTGTTCAACGAATGGATCCAAGATGGGAATTAGTTAAAGCTGAATTAATAAGAAAAAAAGAAGAACGTGAAAAACAAATTGAATTAAAAGATGCAGAACGTAAAAGAAGAGAAGAAGAAATGAAAAGAAAACAAGAATTAATTGGAGAACAATTTGAAATTTCACAAGAAGAAGTTGATGAGATTGAACGTATTTCAAGGTATTATTCAGGAAATAATACTGAAATTGGTCAAAATAAAAAAGATATACAAGATGATCAAATAGAAGAAGAAATTACTGAATGGTGTTGTATAGTTTGTGAAAAAAGCTTTAAAAGTGAAAATCAATTAAAAAGTCATGAAAATAGTAAAAAACATAAAATGGCAGTTAAATTATTAAAGAAACAAATGCAACAATTTAATTAAAATATAATATTAAAGAATTCAATTCATTTTTATTTGATTATATTATTTATTAATTAAAGAATAATAAAAGCAAAATTATTTATTTTTATTATCCAAGACAAATCATCATTGATGTTAAAATCATGATTACAGAACTTTCATCAGCATCATCCATATATACTTCTTCTGGAATAATTTTACATTTACATTTATTTAATGCTTTTGTAACAAAAGAATAATTAATTGATGAACTCTATTTAAAATAAATTTCTTTTTATTTTAAATTTAATTTAAAATAAAAATAATTAAAACAAACATTTGAAAGATATTTTGGATCAAGTAAATCAGGTCTTCTTTTACTAATAATATAAGCAAATGCTCTTCCATCTTGGAATGTTGAATTAAAATCTTCTACTTCAATTCCACTTCCATCTAATAATGCATTAACCCACATCATTAATCCTTCCATTCCTTCACTTTTTTGTACTTTTACTTTATTTAATATAAAAGATTCAAAAAGTATCATAATAAATTTAACAATTTCTGTTTCATTTCCTCTAACAATATCCACTGGATCAATAAGAATACTTACTTTACATAATTTAACTGTATTAGCAATAACTGTTCCAATATTATGTATCTTATCAACAATTTCAATTGCATTTGGTTTTATTTGTAATTTGGTTTGTGATAACTTTTCAAATAATTCTACAAATAAATTTCCTTCTTTGAGTTCTGATATTTTAATTTTTTTTCCTAATGTATTTTCCATAAATTCTAGACAAACTGTTTGTCTCATTACTTTTTGATTTAAATTTTCTGTTGGACATTTATCTAATATTAATTGTTTATTTCCATTATTACTAATATGATTTGAATGTTGAATAATTTCTTTTTGTTGTTGTTGTTCTGAAATACTAGAGGGAGGTGGTTTTCTTGAAATACTAGTAGATTTCATTAAAGAAGGTATTTCCTTTTTTGTTTGTACTGGTGATGTTTTAGATTGTAATGGAGCTTCTATTTGAGATGATAATAAAAATTCAAGTTCTTGTCTATTTTGAACTAAATCTTGAATAACAAAATTAATTGCTTGAAGCCAATATGAAAGAATATTATAATCACCATATAATCCTGTTGTTCTTGTTGATTCATTAATTTGGAGAAGAAATTTATTTGAAGTTTCTTGTTTAATATTATTACTGGTTATTGACTTAATATTAATAGTTGATAATGGTTTTTCTTTATTTACAACAGATTGGTTACGATAGAAATAAATATTATCTTTAGTAAGTACCCAGTAACTAAAGAAATTATCTCCTTTTCTTTGTCCAGTATATGATAGAATAATTTCAACCATGATATGATTTAATTAGTTCTCTTTCTATTTATCTCATTTTAAATCTATTTTCTATCTTTTTTGTTTCTTAATTATTCAATTTTTTTCTTTTTAATTTAAAAAATGTCATTAATGACAAATATAAATAGAAATATAAATAAATTAAACTATTATAAAATATTAAAAATAATAATAAAAATATACTATAAAACAATTTATGCTAAATCAATTAAACAATAATTGGATTAGCAATAACAAATGACTTCTTGAAGAAAGAACAATATTTTGGAGAACTTTTACATGAAAGTTCAATATATTTTTCACTTTTTCCCATTCTTTCATTAGCTTTTTGAACATATTTAATAGCTTTTTGAGCTAATTTCTTTTCTGTAGGTCCAATTTTAAGTCCAGCTTTTTTAATTTTCTTTAATTGAACTTTCTTTTGTAATTTCTTAACAATATGAGCAACTTTTCTTTGACTTCCTTTATCAAATTTTTTAATTAATTTATTCATTTTCTTTATTGCTTTAGTATCTTTTCCAGCAATTAATTTTAATTGACTCTTAACTCTTTGAAGAACTTTCTTAATATCAGTATTAGCCTTAATTTCTTTCATAGATTTACGAATAACTTTATTCATTTTCTTTACTTTTGATACATATTCAATTTTCTTTGCCATTTTCTTGGCTTTTCTAGCAAGTTGTAACTTTACTTGTTTGTTAAATTTTGCTTTTAAACTCATTTTTTTTGAGATTTCTTTTTGTGCCTTTTCACCAACAGCTTTATCAATTTGATTCATCGCTTCACTGTATTGTTTATATATTGGGTCTTTCTTAATAGCTTCTTCATTTATCACTACAGCTGCTGAAACTAATGAAATTAATAAAATACTAACAATAAATGCTTTCATAACACTACAACTTTTTAAGTTCTCTTAGTTCTTTTTTAGTTTTTTTATTCTTTTTTATTTTCTATTTTCTATTTTTTGTTTTTTATAACAATTAAAAATTCTTTATTTAATGGAAATTACTTCCTTGTAATTGAATAATTGAAGAGAGGAATGAATGAATTTTTTCTATGTACTCAAAACACAGAACAAGTGGCTATGAGAAGAATTTTCATAACATTTTATTATCAATAAGTTAAATTATTGTAAATACTCTCGTTTTACAACTGCATTTATTTACTTTCTATTATAATGAACAAGAAAAGAGCTAATTATTAAAACATAATTCTATATTTCCTCAAAATATATTCAGTAGTTAAATGATATCTGTATTGATTTGATACTCATTCAATTTATAGCATCAGATAATTGATATTGATTTATTTCTGAATACTAATTATCTTTTTCATAAAGAATAATATGTATTAATGAGAGGATGAGTAATAAGTTTGTTAATATTAAAATTCATAAATAGACAAAATGTACAAAATAAATATGATTGAAATATAGAGTTAATATAAAATAAAGAACCAATACTAGAAAAATTAATTGCAATAATATCAATAAAATAGGTAAAATAAATTTATGAATATTACTATTATTGAAAGTAGAATTAATTGAAATCATATAACCATTGAACAACTGTATGAAATGTTATTGTTTATTAGAAAATAGTGTTGTTACATTAAAAATGAGATTTTATACAAATACCTCAAAAGAAGTCTCTTATATAAATAAAATAAAATGAAGAACCTAAAAAGTCATTTCTTAATATCCATAAAATATTTATTGTAGGATTATTTAAGTTGATTGCTTTTATCACTGAAACAAATAGAAAATCAGAAAAGACACTGATAATAAATACACAACAATATTGAGTATGAAAATAAAAGTACAACAACAAAAAATATAAAAATATAGAATAAGAAGAATGAGTTTAAAGAAACAAGAAAAATAAACAATAATAAGAAATGAAAACAGAATAAAGAATAGAGTGTAATTCAATAATAAAATTTATTGTCTTGAAAATAATGAACTCATAAAGAATAGCAAACATAACACAAAGAACAAAGTGGTGTAGAAAATAACCATAATGGTATTAAGGGTACTTGTTTATTTGCCAATGAAAAATTGCAAAAATACAAAAAAAAAACAAAGAATGAAAACATTAATTCAGATAAAAATAAAAATGGTTCAAAGTTATCATAATTGATATTACAAAAAATAATTGATCAAGGAGTATAACTATGAAGGGAAAAATTAAATAGATCTTATTAGGAAATAGAAAAGAAATAAAATTATAGATACAGCTATAAATAAATTGAATATACATGTCATATTTAATTTTATTATATTTTTTAAATAGATTTGTTTCCTGTTTTCATATTTTTAAAGATTTATTTTTATTTTTATGTGCTTAAGAAGTTATTATCCGAATCTACTATTTTTAAAACATTTTATTTCCTACCAACAGAAAATGAACAACTTATCTACAAAGTTATTGGGCAAAAATAGGTTAGTTTATTATGAATGAAAGTCGCTGGTAGTACACTTCAAATTATTTTAAGAATGGAAGGAATCAAATAAACCACATTTATAGGCTCTGATTACCAAAATAAATAGTTATTATTTAAAAAGACCTCCAAACTATCTATTATCAAATGGGAAATCATCAATCATTGAAAACAAACTCTCCAACAAAAGGGTCTTTGAATAAACCCTCAGACTGTTTAAAAGGAAATGAACCAATGTGTGTTTCTTTTGAAAGACTAACTCCAAATAAATTAACTGTGGAACCAATAAATGCTGACAAACAAACCTCTATTCTCTCAAAAGAAAAGAAACTAAAACACCTCTCAGAATGGAAAGAATTTAAATACATGCGCCGTCTTAGCCAAACCTTTCAAGAAAACAAAAGACCAACTTCTGCTCCATTGGAACCTAACAATCAAGGTATCGAAAAGTCTCAAAACCAAAGTCCTTTTGAAGATTTTAACACCCAACTTGTTATAAACTGTTTGAAAAAAACAGCTCAAACAACTAGCTTTGAAGTTATATATGATAGTTTATTACAAGACTTAGATTCCAGAAGTATTAGAAGTGCTATTGAATATAAGACAAAAATACTCTTTGTGTTTGAAACTAAATCGGGAGTTATTGGTTTTTATCAAGAAGATATAATTCCAACACTCCAACTCAATAAAACAAATATTGTTGCTTCTAATAATATGTGGGTTTTCACTGTTAATAAAAATTCAAGTACTTCTATATTTCAAAGGAATACTGAGTCTAAATCTTCATTCTCATTATACTGTAATGACTCTCATGTAGTTTTGAATTGTTATTGTGCTTTTTGGATGAATGACAAAGGACTTATTCAATTTAATCCGTTGATGAAGTCTTCATACATTCAAGGAAATTCAACAGTTACTCCATTACAATTCCAATTTAATTGTACTAAGATACAATGTGAAAGACTTTGTATACTTCAATGCAAAGATTAAATATGTTAATAATTTTGTTATTTTTTAATTTTAACATTTACTTTTAACAAAACTAAAATGAAAAATAAATATATTCTATTCAAAACAAACTATGGAAACAAATAAATTAAGATGGATACACTGTTGTTAAATATGTTACTTAAAGGTTAGTTTTCATCATCAGAGTTAGTATCTTTCACTTTTTTTTGTGTAACATAAATTGAGGTGATATAACGAGAAGACCGTGGAGAAAAATACCCTCCATCATTATTTGAGCTGAAAGTTTTTTCATCATTTACAGGTAATGACCCAAAAGTCTAAAATGTTAATACTTTTTAATAAAATTTTTAAATACAACAAACCAATGGAGAAACGCTTGATTGAGGGTTATCCCATCTGTCATAAATATGATAGTACTTGTGAATATCATCCAAAGAATATACCCTTGGATATTTTAACTCCTCCCTTCTCAATACTATTTCACCACAAAGTAAAGAATATGACCACTTTAATGTTCGAGGCCTTACGAGAGTAATTGTTCCCTTCCAAATATGACCACTGGTCCATGTCAATTTTCTATACATTAGAAATATTCTAAAATAAAATGGTTTAAATAAAAAAAATACAAACTTACAAGTGTAATCATCCAAATTTACATAAAGTTCTTGACCGTACTGCGTAATATAATGAATCGAAAAGGAAATAACGATCGCATTTTCTTGAGGATTTTGTATTGGAACCTTTTCTTTGGTGTACGGCATAATGAACGATAGACTAATTTCCAGATTAACCAGTTCATACAAAATCATAATCTTTTTTCATTTTTATTCAGGATCTTCGGTCCTTTGTTTAGATATATTCTCCCAAAATTCTGAGTTTTAAAGTCCACTCGAAACTATTACTAAACTAATCTTTTATTATTAAGTATAATATTTTTCGTCTTATATATCTTTTAATCCATCTCATTTTTTTCTTTCACTTTACTTACAAACTACTTGACCTTAACCTAAATTTGACTTATAAACCACTCAACTTTAAAAAATAGAAAAACTCTTGTTTTGTTAATTAAAAACATTTTTTAATGACTCTTTTTCTTAAAATGGGATATATATCAGAAAATTTTCCTATTATTGAAAAAGTCCATTATTTGCATCTTTCATTGTTTTTCAGATTTTCAACTAAGAATTAAAAAGTATTAATCAGTAGATGTCATTAGTTTGTACTTCCTTTTAAATGTTACTCATTGTTCCAAAATTTTGTTAGCTAATTTTTTTAGTTATCTCCACAACCAATCTCAACACATTTAACAGGCCTAATGTCAAAAATTAAACCAACTGGAGATATGGTCTTAGTCCAACATTATACCACTCAAACTGTCAATGGAATTATTCTTGCTGAACAAAAGAATGATAAGTTTCAACAAGGAATGATAGTAAGTATTAATACAGATAATAATCCAATGAAATTAAAAATTGGGAATCATATTATCTTTGGTGGATCTCCAGCAGCAACATTTATAGCTGATAAAAAAAGTTATTCTTTATTAAAACAACATGACATTTTTGCAAAAATTGAATAATATAATATTCTTTTATTCCTCTCCTTTATTTGAACTTTTTATATTAAAAACTTAATAATTTCTCCTATTGTATGTCTCCTAAAGGTAAAAAACTTAAACAATCACCTCTATCAAAAGAACCTATTCCTGATGACGGTTTTTCTTTTGTTAGACAATATAAATCAAATGTCATCATCGAGATTGAGATCAAACCCAATGCTAAAACTAGTGAGCTCCAAGGAGTTGAAGATGGTATATTAAAGGTAGCTATTGATGCACCCCCAATTGATGGAAAAGCTAATACTGAGGTTATTGCTTTTATGGCTTCTACATTTGGAATAAAAAAATCTAATGTAAGTCTTATTAAAGGACAAACCTCTCATCATAAAACACTTCAATTTGAAAATTGGACAAGAGAAAAAGTACTTCAGATTATTCAATCCAAATAATTTAACTAAATTTAATCACTTTTTTCTTTAGTTTTATCGTTTAATTCATTATTTTTATTTAATGAATCTTCTTCTTTTTGTTGTTGTTCTTCTTTTGCTTTTTTTAGTGCTTCACAAAGTTCTGGGTTCGTGTCAAGTTGATAAAATACCCTATAAATAATAAGACCTGTCCAGAATAACAAAATAACTTCTTTAAACAAACCAACATATAGCACCATATGCCCCACATGTCAGAAACATTAACACAACAAAATGAATTGATGCAGATGGTATTGTAAAGAAGAAATATATTTCAAAAAATAGTGCAGCAACAAATGATGCATGAACTGTTAATCTAGAGGATGAACTAACTCTTTGATTAATTATATCTTCAAAGAGGTTTTGGATAAAATTCATTAAATTGTTTTAGATAAAGTTCTTTTTTTTTTTTTTAATAATCATTTAATTTATAATAATGGAAAAGAAGTAATTTATTTTATTTAATTTCTGGTGGTGCGTCTGGTCGATGGATTGATGCATCTTCTGCAACAGTTAATAACCCTACAGCACCACTTGACGCGGTCGGTCCAGCAATGTACCCAGAAATAGGTGAGGCTCCAGAAAGGAAAAGCCCATGTTTTTGAGTGGAATATTGTTGCCATTCTGGGTGTTGATTTAGTACAACATCCAGATCTGCTGCATGAGAAGAGTCTTGTAAAGCACTCTGTAAAGCATCAACTATTAACGCTTTGACTTCTGGTGCAGATGATCCAAGAGTGTCATCTAATGAACCTTTCAAAACTGTAAAGATAGCGTTTTGAACATCTTCGTTGCAAAGTCTTGGGACATAACATAACACTCCTTTACACCCAACTCCAGACGTCATTGACCTAAAAACATTAGCTACAATTTGTGCGTGTTCAGGTATTTTAGTTAAACAAAGGGCAATCAATGGAACTGCATTGTTATCTATTAGTCGTTCTTTACATAATGAATTTGTAACAATGACTTGTAGAACTATAAATAGTGTCTCATCTGGTAGTGTTTGTAGTAATTCAATAATTTTAGATAAATGACCTGACGCAGCAATATAATCTAAACACTGAGGTTGATTAGTATAAAATAGTGCAATTGTTTTAGCAAGGGTATCCATCATAGTAACATCTCTTTGTCTAACAGCTTCTTGGTATTTATTAAATAGTCCATCACTAAATGCATTTGGATTATTAAGTGGACATATTGGATTTTGGTTGAAGATTCTAATAAATACACCTCCAATACATAATTCATTTTCAAGTTCTTTATATTTAAATGTAAAAGTATCTGGAACTTGCCATTTAACCATTGGATTAGATAGTTGTTTTGCATGGAATGATTCAGCCATTGTACCAATGAAAACTCCAACACCATTTTTCATTTCTGAATTCCAAATTAATTCAGGTGTTTCTGTAGTTGAGTCTAATAAAATAACAGCTCCTCTTGCATCCATTTTCATTGTATTAATAATTGCACTTGGGAAGAATTTGGCAAGTGAAAGGGTCACTTTAGGTCCAATACCTGGTGTAGTAGACATTTTACCAATTAATTGAGATACAAGAATTCTTCTTTCAAGTTCATTATCATTAACAAAATGATTTAAAAGATAAAGTAATCCTCCTCTAATTATTCCTTGTTGTAATCCTGTTGTTACTGAGAATAATGACTGTGCTAATGGCACAATATCTTCAAGATATTGAGAAGGATATAACAACATAAGGAATTTAGATAATACTTTAGATTTAGCAACAACCTCAACACAGGCTGTTGTACTTAATAATCTTTTGACACATCTCAATGTTGATGACTGAACAATAAGGTCATCTGGTTCTTCTTTTAATAAATTAAATAATGAGTCAAGTAATTCAGGATCCTCACAGAATTCAGTGGCAATTTGGTATTGTTCTAATACGTTTGCAACAGCTATAACTTTTTCCTGAAGCCATTTACCATTAAGATCAATCCTTAACATGCACGCCCTTAAGAAAAGCAATGGATCTGGTAATGGTTCACACGTTCTTATTTGTTCATTAAATAGTCTAACATAAACACCTCCAAGAACTAATTCATTTTGTAATGATGAGAATCTAAATAATTCATATTCTTTTGGTGTCCATTCTATTGTTCCATTTAAATGTGCATCAATATAATCAATTAACTCTTTTCTTGTTTTATTTGTCCATAATAAATATGGTGTTTGTGTTGTAGATGTAATTAAATTTAATATTTCACTAACATTACCATATCTAATTCTTAATCCAAGTTGTGGTGTAAATAATGAAAATACTGCTTTTGTTTCATTAGTATTTTCTTGAATTTTAACTAATTCTTTCATTGCTAATAATGACATTCCAGCAATAGCATTTTTCATTTGATGAATACTTTCTTGTTCTGCTTCTTCAAGTGTTGGATCATATGATAAAATTCTATGAATTAAATATCCAAGATAATTTCTATTATACATATCAATTCTTATTTCTTCATCTATTGAAAAACATGTTATACATTCTAATGATGCTTCTACAACTCCAAGTAATTCACTTCCAAGACACATTTTAATATTAGATAATATTGTATTATTTTTTTTAATTTCTATTAATGATTCTTTAAATTTAGATGCAACTGCCATAGCTCTAAGAATATATCTAATAGCGATTACTTTTCCTTCTGTGATTTGTCCACATAATCCATCTAACATATCTAATAATGTCTGTAACCCATTTAATCTTGCTAGTTCTTGAACATTTAATGTAGACGATCTAATAGTTAAATAAACTAATTGTAATGCTCTGCCTCTTAATTGAGTGTCTTGAAGAGCTGGGATAAGTAAAGAATATCCTGCATATTTATATGGTGATAATATTTCTCCACATCTTTCATAAAGAATACATTGTGAATGAATAATAATTTCTGATTTTTCATTTGAATTATCTGGTCCTATTTCAATAAGTTGATTATATGCATCATTTACTTTTTCAAACATTTCTCTTCCTTCTGGATTTCTATCTGGATGATATTTTTGTGCTAATTTATAATATGCTTTTCTTAATTTTTGTTTATCATCAGGTGTTTCTACTCCAAGAATTTGACATGCTTCATTTGTTGACATTTTCTTTGGTGTTTCTGCTATATCAACCCATGTATGTAATATTGCTTGTAATAATCCTACTGGATCATTAATAATATAATCTGGATATTTTTCTTCATCACATAATTGTTTAAGATAAACTTTTCCACAATATAATTCATCTTTTAATTCTTCATATACAATAGGTGGAATTGGTACATGTGAATATACTGCTAATGGATTACATGTTAATCTAAATGCAAAATCTCCAATATGTTGTGAAATATTATCTATTAAATAATTTCTCATTGAACTATTCCATCTAATTTCTGGAGTAGCAACTTCTCCAACAAATCTTGCTGCAAATTCTTCAGAAGATCTATCAAGTACTGTTATTAATGATGGTGGAATAAGTGGTTTTAATATTGATAATTCAACTGATTCTCCTATTTTTTGTTGTCTATGAGTAGCATATAATAATCTTGAAATTTCTTTTAAATTACTTCCTGAATACATTAATGTAAAATAAAATACTCCTGTTAAATAAAATTTAGGTTGTGCTGTTGGATTATCTTCTAATAAATTTTTTAATAATCTTGCTGTTATATCAATTATTGTTGGTGATGCTGTTAATAATAATTGAACTATATGTGGAAGATTTCTTGGTGATGATAATATTCTTTTAGCTCTTGGAATTGGTCTTAATAAAATACCATGCATATCACGTGATGGATACATAGTAACTAAATTTTCTAATGTTTTACAAATAGATTGACATAATTCAATTGGAGTTAATATTCCTGTATCTTTTTTTAATAATGTCCATTTTAATACTGTAATATCTTTTAATATTTTCCAATCTTCCATTCCTTGTGCCCAAACCATTGTTGTTTCTTGAATAATATTTTCTTTAAGTAATTCTTTTAATTTATCAATAGATACAGGTCCTTTTTTTTCTTTTTTATTATTATTAATTTCTACATAATACCATTCTCCTATTATTGTTCCTGCTGTTAATAAATTTGTTTGTAATGGAATAATAGCATGATCTGAATGAAGATGAACAAGAATTAATAATTCAACATATAAATCAATTCCTCCAACATCAATAAATTTTCTTGCATTAATTTCTACTTTTAATAATGAATCAATTAATTCAATTAATCTATCTCTTAGTAATAATGATCTTGTCATTTTTAACATTGAAACAATATGTGAAATATCTTTAAATGCTCCAATTTCTTTATTGAACTTATTATAAACAATACTCATAGCTTGAATTGCTAATGCTTGTAATTCTCTATTCGTTTCAAATAAACATCTATGATATAATGTATCAAAAAATTCTCTTGGTTCACTTAATGTAATTTCTCCTTTTTCTAATAAACATTTAATAAAACATCCATCAACACATACTTCATTATCTAATGAATGATATTCTACAATAAATTCTCTATAATTCCATGCGACTTCTCCTTCTTCTTGGTCTTTCTTTAATTGTCTAATTTCATTATCTAATGCTTCTTTTAGTTCTTCTCTTGTTTGATGATTCCAAATTAAATCAGCACGACGATGTTGTTGGTGGAGTTGGAAAACTAACATTCCCCAATTTCTTTTTTGTTTAATAACTCTCCTTTGTCTTGTTCTAATTTCGTTTTCACTTGTGTTTCTTCTAACGTTCCATTTTTTCCAAAACGTTGCTACAGTACTCATTTGAGGCCTTGGATGTTGTCTTTCATCATCAGTAATATCTAATTTTTCTGGTGGTTGGTCGGGTGAATCAAGATAAGATAATAGTGCATTAGGAATTGTTCTTTTTAATACACTATCACTTTCTTTATGATCAGCAGTGAAAACATCAAGTAGGTGTAATGCTAAATGTTTTTGAAGTAATTGTGTTGTAGTTTTAGGTGTTGAGAAACAAGCTATTTGAAGGTATTTCAAGGTTATCCCTTCTAATAATGCATAGTCCTGTAATTCTTTAATTCGTTCATCCATATCTGTTTCTTCAACTAATGCTCTCAGTATTTGTCCAGCAATATGTGGAATAGAAATACATGGTGATTGGAATAACATAAATACGTCTCTTCCTAATCCACTAATAATATTCATCATTCTATTGAACATATTAAATTCTGTAGTATAAGAATATGGTTCACAAACAATATATTTAAAAGCAGTAACACAGCCATGGATGACAAGGGGAGACCCTTTTTTAATATTACCAACTAATGTAGCAAAGATTCTCTCAGGAATTCCATGTGTCATAACTTCTAATTTACCTTTTTTTTCAGTACTTTCATCAGCACTAGAACATAGTAAGATTGATGTGATTCTTAATGCCCAAAATAATACAATTGGTTTAACACTTTGAAGTGCCATTCCAATTACTTCTGTTACTTTTTCTGTTATATGTTTATTCTCTACAAATGACTCATATCCAATTCTTGTTGATAATAATCTATGTAAACATTGTAAAAATCCTTCTCCAGGTTTTCCTATTGTCAATAATTTTTCTAAGGCTTGTATAATTAATTTTGAACGACTTGCCTCAGCAAATTGTGGTCCAGAAGGTGGCATATTATTATTTAATAAGAAAACGTGAATCATAAACAATTCCACAGGTTCAATTCCAGTAATTTTTGTTGGATCAAAGTTAGCAATATTCTTTAATAAAATAAGCTCATTTTGCCCACATTCGTTTGGTGTCATTTTTTCAATAATTAATGAACCAAATCGTGGGATATCAGAAATAATAGGATCAGCTTTAGCTGCCAATGAGCAATCAAATAATGTAGCAATAAATGCTTCTCTTTGGCTTGTATAATATACTCTTTGATTTCCATCTGCAAAAGTAACAACTACCTCCATAGCATCACGACCTCTTAATATATGAATAATATCATTTAATGTTCTTGCGTACTTAACTGTATAAGAAGAGGCATCTCTTTCAACAAACCATTTTTCAGTAAAACAAATTATTCGCTCTGTCTTTCCAGGTCCATGTGAAGCTTTTAGTTCTACTAAAGAACCACCGTCTTCTTGTTCTACTTTTCTTATATTTGATGATTTAAATAAATTTTCAATTGATAACTCATTTCCAACAGACATTTTAATTCCAATTTGTTTGCATCTCGTTAGAATTTCTGCAGCAAATTTTCTTCTATCAGAAAAAGAATAAACTATGAATTGATTACCATCAAAAACCAATGCAATAGATCGACTATCATCTAATGGTATAATTCTAATAATGTCTGTTAATAAAATAATTTTTTCTTTCTTGCCAGGTTTGTTTGGCATTTCAATGATTCCATAAGGTTGAATTTGAACACTTATATCAATTGATTGATTATTGGCTTTGATTTTTTTGGCATTAAATGTTGTAAATTCTTGATGTTTTGTTTTGTACTTATACTGTAATAACAAACACAATAAATAACTTCTATTATTTGAAATCATCTTGTGTTTTGTAGATCCTACTACAAGAATAAACTCTTCATTGTTTTGAGTTGATGGTTGAATTCCAACTATACTTTGCCAATCCCAAACATCTACTGTTTCATAATTTGTATTAGAAATTAGTGCAATAAAATTTTTTGAAATACATATTTGAAGATCTTCATTTGAAATCCAACCAACTCGTTTTACAAGCATTCTTTTCTCAGTCATTTGAGAGAAGAATTTAACACTCTGACTTCCAGTAGGTATTTTAGATATTTCTATTGACATTAAAATTTTTTAGTTCCAGAATAATTGAGAAACAAGTAAAAAATGTTTGAATTAACCACTACTCACTTTTTATATTCTTCTCTTTTTATTCAAGATTTTAATCTTTAAATTCGTTATTTCTTTTAATGCAGTTTGGTGCTATTGGACTATCTATTAAAATGAATATATTTACTATGTGTTGTTGTTTTGTGTTTGGTATTAATTATTTATTACTATATGCTGCTTTTACACATAGTGATATTGGTAAGTCAATATCAGTTATTTCATTTATTGATGGAATAGGAGGTATAATTACATTAGTAATACTTTTAGTTCTTTCTTACTTATCTTATGCAAAAATTAATTATAAAATTTTTGGTATTTTTACATTAGCTACAAATTTTATTTTAACTAGTATATGTACTATCTCATCTTCCATTAATGTATTTAGTCCAATTATTAATAAAACGTTTCTTTATCTTATTGTAGAAATATTCAATTCAAGTCTTCCACCATCAAATTTTTTTGTCTTTTTTAATTTGAGTTATTCATTATCATCACAACACACAACTTTTTATATCACTGGATGCTCATTTGGAACACTTTTAGCTTGTATATTAGGATATGCCGAAATACCCGAATTTGTTGCTTTTTCTATTGTAGCTTTATTTTCATTAGTTGGACTGATCCTTGTTATTATACTATTCATATTTACACCTCAAATATATGATTTTCTTAAATGTCAAGAAAGAATAACATATCAAGAAGAGTATATTAGTCTTGATGATCCACTACCAAAATACAATGTTTTAAGAATATTTAAAACTATAATAAAAGAGATGAAAAATTCATTAATAACAATATTTTGCTGTTATTATATTGCTATCTATCTTGTTCCTCGTTTTATAAATCCAGTTCAACGTTACTTTAATTGTTATAAGGATGATATGAATTATGATGAAAATAATTATTATTACCAATTCATTCAGTTAGTCGGTTTATTGTATTATGCTGGGGATGTTATTGGAAGATTTGTTGAAATATTTACAAAACCACCTATTAAAATAGTGTTAATAGCAAGTATTATTAATGTTTTGATAGCAACAATAACTATCTTACCGATTTACTTTGGTACAGCAGGGAATATTTCACACGCAATTATAGCTGAAAAAGTTATGTTAGGGTATGCACCTTTATTAGGACTAGTTAATGGGTTTATTGTTGCATGTGCTATAGAATATTCAATTTCTCATGTCGAACCACGTTTAGCTGTAGCTGTGGTTTTACTTTTTTTATATCTTGGAATATTTGCAGGAGATATAAGTCAATTATTAACATCAGGATTAGATTTATATCTTTCATCATCTCAAAAAGATTGTTCTCCAACTTTTGTCTAATTTACAAAATTGTTATTTAATTTGAATATTTTATTTCTTAAAATTCATAATAAAATAATTTCAATATTTATTTTTAATTTTCATGGATTTATTTTTAATCATCTTTGAACTTTTTTTTTCAGTTCTTTAAAACATAAATGGAAGAGAAAACACAAGGATGGCTTATGAAAGAAGGTGGAAGTTGGAAGTCTTGGAAAAAAAGATATTTTGAATTAGAAAATGATACACTATCATATTACAAAGAACAAGATAAAAAAACATTAATGGGTGTAATAAATTTATCTCTTGCCACACACATTATAGCAGTTGATAATTATCATAAGAAATATGAAAATATAATTCGTATTTGTACACCATCAAGAACATTCCATTTAAGTGCAGCAAATGAAGAAGAACGATTATCATGGTTAACATCTATTATTTGTCATTCAGAGAAATCCAATATTTGTAAACCAAGAATTAGTAGTGTACCAGTAACACAAAAAGATTTTGATGTTAAATGTTTATTAGGTAAAGGTGCTTATGGAAAAGTGTTTTTAGTTGAAATGATTTCTACTCATGAAATATTTGCAATGAAAACTATTGAAAAGAAACAAATTATTGAATATGAAGAAATTGAACACACTATGTCTGAAAGACGTATTCTCTCTAAATTACATCATCCTTTCTTAGTAAATTTATATTACTCATTCCAAACTCCAACTCATTTATTTTATATTATTGATTATTGTCCTGGAGGTGAATTTTATTATTATTTACAAAAGAATGGAAAAGTTAGTGAAGAAGATGCTAAATTTTATGCAGCCCAAATTTTACTTGCAATAGAACATCTTCATTCTTCAAATATTGTTTATCGTGATATTAAACCAGAAAATATTTTAATTGGTGCTGATGGTTATCTTCGTTTAACTGATTTTGGACTTTCTAAAGAAAATGTTACAAAAGAAAATACCACAAGTACATTTTGTGGTACACCAGAATATCTTGCTCCAGAAGTTGTTGTTGGTAAAGACTATTCAGAGCCTGTAGATTGGTGGGGATTTGGTATTTTAATTTATGAAATGATTCATGGACATGCTCCATTTACTTCAGAAGATATTCAACAATTATTCCAAAAGATTATTCATGACCCTGTCTCTTTCCCAAGTGCTTCTTATCCATCAGCAGATTGTAAGGAGTGTATTGTTATGTTATTAGAAAAAGATCCAGAAAAACGTTTAACAGATCCAAATCGTATTAAATCTCATTCTTGGTTTAAAGGATTTGATTGGGAAGGATTATTCCAAAAGAAATTATCTCCTCCTTTTGTTCCTGTTTTAAAAGATAAAACTGATACATCTAATTTTAATGAAGATATTATTAATGAAACAGCTAAAATTGATGAAGGAGAAGTTGTTGATTCTAAAGATTATTTCAATGATTTTACTTATTGCAAATAAGTATATACTAACTTTACTTCTTTTCAATCATAATTTTAACTACTTTTATTTTTTATTATTTTATTAAAATAATTTTAAATTATAAAATTCTTTTTTTCTTCTTAAAAGTTGTTTAATTTGAGTTCTTTTTCTTCATTTTTATCATTCTTAAATTATTATTCTTTTTTTTTCTTTTAAATTGATAAAATTTTTGGAAATAATTCTATATTTTTTATAACAATTATTATTTTGTATATAATAGTTTTTATAAAGTTTAACATCAAACATGACCTTATTTGTAATGAATCCCTTTCAAAACTGTTTTACTTATTATAATCATTAATTAACAGTCTTTTTTTAGTATATAAAAACAATTTTAAAAAGATAAACAGAAGTATAAAAAATGAGAAAAAAAAAAGAAAAACAAAATTTCTTAATAAACTAAAAAGAGAGTAAAGTTTTAAAGAATAAAACAACTTCAAATATAAAAAAATAGTAACAATTAAATTTAATAAAAAGAAATTATTAATACAATTTTATTTTAAAATAATATAAAAAAGAATTAAATAAGAAAAAAATTCACGATCAATTTATTGGGAAACTTCTTGTTTCTTAATTCTAGCATCAGCATTAAGAACTCTAATGTTAAGAATCTTAGCTCTTTGGATAATTTCTTGCCTCTTTTTAGCAGAAACAGCATGTGAAATTTCAGCAGCATACTTTCTGTTTTGCATCATAATCATTTCAAGATCAGTTGTATTACGAACTGGGAATTTATAAAGTCCACATGGAAGCATATTTCTAGTTGCCTTAGCACTTCCATATCCAATCTTTGGAAGAAGGTTAGTTCCCTTGAATTTTCTTCTTAATCTATTATCAATACCTCTTGGAACTCTCCAGGATGCTTTAACACGGAGGAATCTGTTAGAATCAAATCTCTTAAAGTGTCCTGTATATTTCTTGACAATCTTTGGTTTTGTGACTGGTCCAACCATCTGCAACACAGATTGACTTCTTTCAACCCTAGTTCTTAATTTTCCTAAAAATTTTAGTTTTTTTATATTTTCTTTTTAAAAATCTACTTTTTTTAATTTATTTTTTTTTTTTTTTATTTCTTTTTTGTATATCTGTTATATATAACAGTAATAAATAAAATATCAATAATTAATTGACTTAGAAAACAAAAAAAAAGAAACTTGAAAAATGGAAGATTAAATATGCAGAATGTTAGTGTTGCTCAACTTATGCCGTGTGAGTACGAGTCATGGGGAACAAAGGAAGGTGGAGGGTATAAAAATTGGAAAAAAAGATATTTTGTTTTAAAAGATAAAAAGTTATGGTATTTTGATAGTAAAGATTCGGTAAGTGCAAAAGGATACATTGAACTAAGTAATGACGCTCATGTAGAAGATGCGTCTGATGAGTTTAAAGGAAAGTGTGTATTAGCAATTAATTCAAAAGATAAAAAAGGAGATAGAAGATATCTCATTGAAGTTGATAACCCATCAACACTTATCGATTTTATTAAACACATAGAAAACTCAATTCATCCTGAAAGTGCTAAAAAGTCTTATATTGATTCATTAAAAACAAGGGGTATACCTGAAAGTATTATGTCTCCTAAAATTCAATCACCAATAATGGCATCTTCTCCAACATCAAATAATAATGACCTTCTTATTAAACCAAAGAAAGTACCTTTAGGAATGAATCCTTTACAAATGGCAATGGCTGGAGAAATGAAAAAAACTATTGGAGCACCAGATGCTTCAGTTCCTATTGGTTCTTTATCTTATAACACTAACTCATCAAGTAATCAACTACCTGCAGTACCACCAATAAATTCAGGAAGAAGAGCTCTTTCACAAAAAATAAATCCATTAGTAGAAGAGAAAAAAGATAGACAACAAACGTTATTAGGAGAAGGTGACTCTGACGTTGTTTATGTAAATAGACAATTACCAAGTTATCTTGGAAGAAATAATATAAATCCGACACGAGAATATTTCACATTTTTAACTGGTGATAAATCAAAGGTATTGGATTATTGGATATCGTCTATCCCTTCACAAATTAAACTTGAAAAGAATAAAACAATAAATTATGTAATGTCTGTTGCAAGTGATTGTGATAATGTAACTTATAAAGTTAATGGTCCACAAGAAAATATGGGACTAGGAATTGCTGATTTCTTTAGTTTGGTAGAATCTGCTTCTGATGGAATTGACAAAATGAATTTGTATGGAAATAAAATATGTCCAGAACGTATTGGATCTTATATTCAACTTTGCTCTGCTGAAAATGCAATTGAGGGGGGCTATATTTTTTGTGGTGATTTATTATCTTCTGAAGCATTTAATATGATTGACTCTGGAAATGCATTAATTGTATTAAACCAATTTGAAAAAGAATGTAGTAATATTAAAATTATTACTTCAGTTGAAAAAGATATGAGTTCAGTTGGACCTCAATTTACTCGTTTTACTTTTGATATTTATGGTAAAAATACTGCCTCTAAAATTGAAGTTATTAAATCTGTATTAACAAAGTTTGGTTGTAGTGATAAAGGCGATCAATTAATGGCAGTTTTTCAATCTTTTGATAGTGATTGTTCATTGTCTGTGTCTTTACTTTTGACACCAAATGATTTGGCACAGTTTGTTTTTTATAAAACTATTATAAGCAATGAATTCACCAAACAGAATGTCTATAATTATTAATAATCCAAAAGCTGTCCAAGTAAGTGTCTTCTTAGGATTAGATGAAAATAAAAATATTCAAATTCATAACGAATTAGTTTCTTTATATGGACCACCAAAAGCAGTTGAGTGCGTCTTAATAATGGATGGTTTCAAAATGGGAATTTACAAACAAAAACTATTGGTGAATGTGATTTATGATATTGGTTATGAAAACTCAGAATAAGGAAATTTCATTTTTCAAATCACAAATTTTTTTTATTTTTAATTAAAAAGAGAACTCTATTTATAGAAATAGTAAAATAGTTTTATAATAATAATATTTATTATATTAGCAAAAAAAAGGGTTTCCCGAAAAGAGAAAAAAAAAAAGAAAAAGAAGTGAACAAAAATTCAAGTTGTCTTCGTTATTCTTGTAAAAATAATAATAAATGTATAATATATGATGAAAAAAACATGATAAACAAGTAAATTCATATATTGAAAATGTAATGGTAAATAATTTTATGAAGATGATATAAATTCAGAATGTAATCAAAACATGATATAGACAAGAAAAAGAATCAAGATTCATTTTTAATGATTTTCTGTAAAAAGAGAAAAATAGGAAAACCTAATTTGGGAATATTTAAGATGACAATAAGATCTTAAGTAATCAAAACTGTATTTTAAATACAATGGACGCTACTAAAGAAAAAGAAGTTACTCCTGTAGTAGAAAAGAAAGCCACTGAAAAAAAATCAGTAGAAAAGAAACCAAAGAAAGTCACTGAAAAGAAAGTAAAATCACATGATGATGAAGGAAGAAAAAATACTCTTTCTAAGAAATCAGGTTTACAATTCCCAGTTGCTCGTATTCATGCTGCTCTTAAAAAAGGAAGATATGGAGAACATATTAATAAAATGGCATCAGTTTATTTAACAGCTGTTATTGAATATCTTGTTGCAGAAGTTTTAGAACTTGCAGGTGGACAAGCAAAAGATTTCCACAAAACAAGAATTACTCCAAGACATATTCAACTTGCAGTTCGATCAGATCTTGAATTAAATGAT
>NW_001854316.1:0-1705 GCF_000209125.1 Entamoeba dispar SAW760
AAATGATAATTGTTATAGAAATAAAAAAGTTATAGAAAAGATAATGAAAGATATAGTGAATATCGAGAGTCAGAAAATACTATATTTATTATCTTTTCAATGAATAGTTTTTTTTTAATTATATGTTTTTCATACTAATTGAATAATTTAAAAAAAAGTTAAGAAAAGAATGATTTAATACATTATTTCAAATCATTATATAACATAATCTAATTATTTGTAAATTAAGAAAGTAATTTGTTTGTAATGTAAATGTCAAATAAAAGTTGATAATTTGATATATTCATTTCATCATTTTAAATTATATCATAAATATATAATAGAACTAATTCGTATTTTAATAAATAATTATATTATTAAACAAAGAAGTTATCATAATTTTAATTAAATTAGAAATAGTAACATTAAAACATTAAAATTAATTCATTCTTCTTATCATACAATACATAAAAAGAAAATTGGAATATCATTCATGTTTAACATTCAACACAATCAATCATTCAATTATTAAAAATAAAATTAATATGTTAGTATTCTTCAACTAATTAATTCATTTTTATCATATATGAAATATAATTGAAATAGTCATTACAACTAGATTATCAAATTGAAGTTATTTAATTATATCTGAAATATTATTAAATTGAAACATTCTTTATTTTGTTTATCATAATCACAACCAATAGATTCTAATTCAATTAACTAAGTTATTGATTTCATTAGATTAAATTTAGAATGAATAGAGATAGTGAATAAAATAAAGAAAGATATAATAAAAATAAAATAGAAATGAAAACATATTCATTCAGTTCATATTAATTAATAAGAGTCATGATAAAGAAGATTAAATGAAAAATTATTTAACTTATATATTATCTAAATATAACTTTAAACAAACAATTCATTTTTGAATTAGTTATGTTGGTGTTTGATGTTATTATTTAAACAAACTTTCATTTATCTTTGAAATATGAAATTGTAGAAAATCAAATAGAAAATATTCAAAAGGATTGAATTAAAAAGTGTTAACAATCCCAAATATAGCCAACCCGAGTAAAGTTGCATGCTTTAAGATCTTCTAAACTAATAAGGAAATTAGCAGTACCAGAATCTCCCCACATTATATATTCTAAATCATTTGGTCCTCCAGGAATAGTTCCAATTTGAAGAAGAGTTTCAGTAAGATCTTGGTCACTTGTTTCTCGAGGATCGTCTTGTGTAAATGCAGAATATCCACCAATATGAATATCTTCTTTAACATTTAAGAAGTCATAGAGATAATTATTCAAATCACTTTTTTCTGCTTCATCTATTTCATATTTCATTGCATATTTCTCAACAATTTGATTAAATTGATAACAACTAGGTGAAATTCCCATTTCTCCATGTTCTGGAATTAATAAACAAGGTTTGTTTATTAGTTCATTTTCCTCATCACATTCGATGGTTGGTGCTTCTTGTAATTTAGATTCATCTTTTTCAATTGTTTCAAAATAAACAACTCTAAACTTTTCTTGTTTTGTTATATCTTCAAAATTAATTCCATACTCCCCTGAATCATCTACCAAAACATAAAATTGTAAAATTCCTTTTGTTGGATAATTTTCTAATGCCTCAAACTCTTCAAAATTGATTTGCATAATAAAAGACAATGGATTCCCTGTACTTAAATCTTTTGGATATTCAAATCCTTTTGGTAAATAAG
>NW_001854315.1:0-3007 GCF_000209125.1 Entamoeba dispar SAW760
TTACTTCTACCATTCATAAAGATTTAGAAAATTCATCTGATGAAGACATAGAAAAAGATTCAATCTTATCAACATCATTGTATCAATTAATCAATTTAAATGATTCTGAAGAGATGGTATCAATCTTAAGAGAAATTAAAGGAATTATATCTATTGGTTGTAATAAAAGGAAAAAAATTTCACTCCCAGGATTATTATTTAAATTTATTACCATTAAACCTTGCGACAGAAAAATTTTTGTTGGTGCATTGGATATTCTTAAGTTATTAGTAAAACAAAATGAAATGTTATTAAGTATTAGATTAGCTATTCAATGTACTCTTTGTGGATTAAATAATGGTATTGACACTACAAGTTTTTTTGAATTTGCTGCTTCAATATTTGAAAATAATATTTCAAATCCAGAAGAAAAAAAAGAGGCACTAAAGTATATTATAGCCTGTGGTTGTTCTATGAAAATTAATGATGAAGAAAAATATACCATTTTAATAACCGCTGTAACTAAATACTCCCAAATGATTGAAGACATTAATTCAAGAGTTAATATTATTGCTTTATGTAGTGCCTTATGGTCAAAAAGAGATGGTTCAAATTATAATTCAAAACAACACTGTTTACAATGTCTTCAAAAAGCATTAAAAGATGCTAATTTATCTAATGAAAATATTAAATTATTTATTACAATATTAAATAGATATATTACTTCTTACGTTAATGGGTATACTGATTTTAACAAATATATTATTCAATTAAGAGATTTAATTCAATCTAATATTGGTGATATCTCTAACAATTCATTAATGCAATACTTTAAAAATACATGTTATTATATCAATCAATTAGATATTACCAACTAATTTTATTTTTTTATTATTTTTGTTCTTTTTTTATTTTTCTTTTAAAAATTTATATTTTTTAATGAAGAATGGTCAATTATTTTACTTTTAAAAAGTATTTTATTTCTTTGCAACTCCACCTTTTCTTGTTGGCATATACTTCTTTTTCTCATCAAGTTCTCTTTGCATAAACCACATTGTTCCTTGTCCCGCACCAGTAGCTTTCTTTTGTTGTTCAGCAAGATATGCCTCAGCTTCTGCAACCTTTTGTTCAGCATCAACAAGGGCTTGGTCTGCTGCTTCTGCTGCTGCAACAGACTCAGCCTCAGCTTGTTCAGCTTGAGTTTTTGCTTCATCAGCAGCTTGTTTAGCGTCATCAGCAGCTTGTTTAGCTTCCTCAGCAGCTTTGGCAGTTGCAGTAGCTTTTTCTTTAGCATCAGTAGCAATTTTAAGAGCTTTAGCGGCTTTTCTTTGTGCAGCTTCAAGAGTAGTTTTAGCTCTTCTTAAAGGTAAATCATCTTCATTATCAAGTTTAGCTAATTCTTGGATAGCAGCGTTCTTAGCAACTAATCCAGCAGTTTCTATCTTTTTTTGAAGTGCTTTTCTTTTATCTTCTTTTGCTTGTTCTTGTGCTTTAACTTCATTTAAGGCTTTAGTAACTTCTTCTTCTGCAGCTTGAGCCTCTTTTTGTCTTGCTATTGCAGCTTCCTCATCCGCCTTAGCAATTTCAGCTGCCTTAGTAGCTTCAGTTTGTTTAATTTCACATTCATCAGCAACTTTTTTAGCTTGAGAAGCTTTAACCTTTGACTCATCAGCAGCTTTTTTAGCAGTAGCAGCTTTTTCTTGGGCAGAGTTAAATGCTTCAGTAACTTCTTCAAGAATCTTTTTAGCTTTTTCCACTTCGGCACCATTAGCACCTTGTGGAGCGTTAACAACTTCATGGAGATCATATCCATAAATAAAAATTAAGAAATTAATCATTGAAATTTTCTTGAATGAAGTAACACCAACTTTTCTTAAATGGTTTCTCATTTCTTGCATTGTTTGTTGTTTTTGAATCTTTTCAAATACTCTGTGCATTCCTAATTCATCAAGATCATTTCCTTCTTTCCCATTCTCTAATTCTAAACTTCCAAATAATTCAACATAGTTCCATAATTCTTCTGCACTTTTTCCTTGATCTTTTGGCCACATAGCATTAAGCATCCATATAGCTTGTTCTTGGAATTTTTTACTTCCAATTTCTCTTAATTTATCTAAATCTGACATTTATCTTTTGTTTTTCTTTTTTTTTAAGTTCTATTTAAATTTAACCGTCAAATCTTTTTAAGTTCTTTTTAAATACAATAATCTATTATTTGATTCTTACAAAAATAAAGAATTATTTTTTATTATTTCTATTTTGATCTCATTTTAAATATAATTCAATAGAAAATATTTTTTATTAGAGATAATCAAAAACAGAGTTGCACCTAGAAATGAGAAGACATAAGATTATTATATAATTAATGAGATAGTAATGTGATATGAATGAAAGCTATAGAAAATAAATAAATAATAAAATTAAATATTATAATGAAATAGTTTAAATATTAATAATAAATTATAATGAAATTAATAATGAAATAGTTAAATATAATAGTATTAATATAATATTTAATAAAAATAAAATAATAATTTATTTTTATTTATATTATTATTTTATTTTATTTATTTTCACTTATTTATTATATTATTTTCTTTTATATTCTTTTTCTTTATTCTTTATTTTCATTTATTAATACTATCTCCATTGTTTAATTATTATATCATCATTTTCTATTTGATTAAATAATAAATGATATATATTTCATTTATATTATCATTGTATTTATTATTTTATATTTATTATCATAATAAAGAATTCTATTTAATTAATAATATCATCTTCATTATTATTATTTATATTTCTAACATCTATTCATGATTTCTTAACATTATGATATCTACTTATAATATTTCAATTACATTTATTTTAAATTAAATAGAATTATATCAATAATGATAATGTAATTCATTATATAAATAATTGATATACTAATATCTAAATTCATCATTACAACTACTTTTAGTTCTAATAAAATATAACCACTCTTTCAGCGAGACACTGAACTCATTTAAATTAATAGAGT
>NW_001854315.1:3107-4929 GCF_000209125.1 Entamoeba dispar SAW760
TAGAAATATAATAATTAATATCAAATAAATAATAAATAATATATAAATGAATATACACAATTATGCTTAATAAATTAATGATTATTGACAATATCTATTAATCAAATGGTTATTAACAATACATATTATATATTCAAATAATGATAAATTGATATTTTTAATGATTTAAAACACTTTCAATTGTGGTTTGTTTTTTTATGGGAACCAAAATAAGCAAAGAAATAATGAATCTAAATAAAAATACTACAAAAAGAAAAAGGGGGTAAAATAAATTGAATCAATAAAATAAATTAATTTTTATTATTTTTGTTCTTAAAAAAATAAAAAAGTAAATTAAATACACATTCTATATTCATTTATATTTGTCTATATTTTATATCATTTTATGGTAAATTGTTATGAAATATAAATGATTCAGAAATGATATTTGATTCAATGTAAGTATACATTTTTATTATTATGTTATTATTATGTTATTATTATATATTTATATATTTTATTATTATATTTATATTTATTTTTATTCTTATATTATATATATCATCATTTTATCTATATATTTTATATTTATCATATTTTATTAGTTTTATATTATTATTATTTATATTTTATTTTATATATTAATATATTTTTATTTATATATAATTTCTTATATATTCATATATTTCATTATCTTATTTTCATTTTGATTATATTTTTATATTTTATATCTTCTTTCTCTTTATATTTATTATTATTTTATTTATATTATATTGATTTTATTTTTATTTCATTTATATATTTTATTTATTATTATATCATTTTTTTTTCTCTTATTATTTCTTTATATTTATTATTATTCATTTAATTTTTATATCTTATATCTATATCATATGAAATTATTATTTATTATTTATCATATATTACATATTAATCATATAATATTTATAGCTGACTATATATTATATTTTTATTCTTTTCTCTTCTTTTTTATATTATTTTATTTTTTATTTGAATATATTTGTTTTTGTATTTTTGTTATTTATTTTATTTCTTATTTTTTGTGTTTATTTTATTCTTATTTATCTTATTTATCATTTATATATGTTATATTTGATTTTATTAATTATATTAATTAGTATTTTATTAATATAAATATTATGTTATTATTTTATTATTTATTTATTTTTATTATTTATTTTATCTTTTCTTATTATTCTTTTATTATTTTATGTTTATTATATTTTATTTTTATATTTCTTTTTCTATGTGTGTTTCTATTATTTTTATTTATTATATATATTTCTTTTTGAATTTATTCTTATTCTGTTATTATTTATATTTTTTATTTATTTTATTTATTCGATTGTTTAATAAAAAATATATTCATTTTTATTCTTTGTTTATTATTATTATTAATTATTTTTATTTATATATTGATTTGATTATTATATTTGTATTATATCATTTTTATATTTATTATTATTTATATTTTGTATTATTATTTATTTATTATTATCATTTTTATTTTTATTTATCATTTTATATTATATTATTCAATATTTCATGAATTTAATATTTATTATGAAATCATTTATTAATCATTTCATTTTATAATGATATATTAATTAAATTATTTTGTTATATCACATTGATTATTTAATATTTAATGATAGAAATTAATGATATAAGATTAATATAATAGATATAAATAAAATGATGAATATTGAAACAATCATTTAAAATCAAAAATAAATAATAAGAAATAAGAATATGATATAAATAATAAAGAATAAAGAAAAGAAAGATAATAAAAGAAATAAATAATAAATATAAATCAAAT
>NW_001854314.1:0-10277 GCF_000209125.1 Entamoeba dispar SAW760
ACTTAAAGACCCCTTTTTTCGGGATTTCTTTTCTTTCCTTCCTTTTTTAATTTTTTCCATTTTTTAAATTAAAATTTTTTTCTTTTTTTGGTTTTTTTTACCAAACCCTAATTATTTTTTTAATTTGAACTATTTTTTTAAATTAAAATTTTTTATTCATAACATCAATTGAAATGACTACTACACAATTTAGTGAACGATTGAACGAAAAGAAATTTATGCACCGTGGAGAAGATGATGCACCTCTAAACACATCAGAGTATGGTGTTAGTTATGTCACTATTTTACATGAATTACAAAAAACATATAATTGGAAAAAATCCTTTGGAGTAATAAAGAAAACAAAAAAAATAGTAACACCAATTGATGTTGATGCCCAAGTAGGGAATAATTCTATTGATGAAAATAAAAAGAACCAAATTAAAAAAATAAGAGAAACTGCCCCTCGAAAAACAGTCCAAAGCCAACACATTAGAGAAAAACGTGAATTTACTCATTCATTAAATAAAACACAACATGAACCAAAAACTATAAAAGAAAAAAAAGAAAAATTAATTAAAAATATGAATTAAATAATGAAATATAAAAAAGGTAAATTGATTGATTAATTAAATTGAATGTATTTTTCAAATGGAGAAGGATAAGGATAGTATGTTTCTAAAAAAGAATTAAGAATTGCTGTTTCTTTATGAATTACAGCTAATGAACTTTTTTCTAATGCATCATTAATACAAATACATTGGGGTTGTTTTTTTTGAATGTTATTCATTAGTTTAGTGTTGCTTCTTCTTGAACTTGTAAAAGAGCCATAATAATAATTAGATTCTTTAACATAAAAACCTTGATCTGATTCAACAACAAAAGCACCATGCATAAATGGAATTGCTAAATCATTTCCTTCTCTAAATTTATGTCTTCTTGTTTCTTTGTACTGTTCTGGCCAAGTATCTTCCATTTGTTTTAGAATATCTCGTTTGAAAAAATAACAATGATGACTAACATAAGGATGTTTAATTGTTTTTATTTTACCAAAATGTTTGTTAATAAGTTCATTAGAATTACCTACACTTCTATGCCAAATATTTTTTACCATTCTATTTGTATCAGGTGCTTTCCATGAGTTATGGTATACTTTTAATTTTCCATTTGAATTAATGAAATGTTCTGGTTTTAATTCTTTCCCTAATAACATATCATCATTGAGATAAAGAAAACATGATGATAAATTTTTGATATTATGTAATGATACTTCAAGAGAATTTGAATTAAATACTGGTAAATCTTTGATATTTGGAAATATTTCTTTATGATCAACTATTCTAATAGTATATTCATTCCATTTAAATTGAGAAGTATTTAAAAAAGATGGAGTTTGTCCCATTGTAACAATAAAATAATGTTTAATAAATGGTGCAAAGTTATATACAGATCGAATAGAATATTGTAATGTATTATAATCTCGATATCTTCCTTCTCCCCCTTTCTTTCCATTCTTTTCAAATTCTTTTCTAAATCCTGGATCACTTCCATTTACCCATAACCAAACAACATCAATTCCTTCTGGACAAATTGAGTCAACATATGATGATACATTGTAACGTTGTAATTTGAGAGTAACAGTATTATTAGGGTTTATTAATGATGGTGATGATAAACCATCATTTGATGAAATGAAATAATGTTGAACTGAAGCTTGTTTAAATTGTTGTGGTAAATCAAAATATATATAGATAATAGCAATAAACATCACTATTGCTATTATGTTCCTTACTACAAACATTAGCTTCTTTTTTTATTTTTATTTTTTAATTTAAGTTTTTTATTTTTAAAAAAGATTATTATGATTAATTCATGATTTCATTATAAGTTATTTGTACAAAAGATTAAATAATTAAAATGAGAACTTAACTTATGAATATATTAGATATAATTAAAATAACTATATTTTCTACAAATTTTTTGATGAAAATTATAATTGTATATCAATAATATAACATGATAAAAGAAAACAAATATTGAAAATTCATATTAGATCTAAAACAAAACTAAGGAAACAGTCTTAACAAATAAACTCATACTATAAAAATAAATATTTAAATAAATCCTATGACTGTTTATAAAAACAAAATAATAAATACTAAAATATGAGAATAATAAAATAATAATAAATATGATTAGATTCATAATTATTAAAAGTCTGTATTATCCAAATAAGCCAAACTAATAAGAAATAGATTCAAGAGATAAATCATTGTTCTAATAAATTTGACTGATATTATTATAAGAAAATATCTTCTTATTTCCAAATCTAATATAAATAAAAAAAGACATATCTTAATGAAGATTTTTTAAATAATGGTTTATTCAAGTAATTATTTACATATTTGATACTTTATTGTATATCTATTTTTTAAAAATAAACAGTTTTTAATTTTAAAATATAATGAAATATTTAATACTTAATAAATTATTTTTAAGTAATTTAATGTAGTTTTATTTAGGCGAGTTAATATTTTCTAAAACACAGCTTCAAGATATTTTATTCATTGAAATTATTAAACGACTTTAAATATCTTTTTATTTAATAATATTAAAATGTTATTTTAGAACAAAAGGATGTTATTAAAGTTTCAGTACAGCTATTTTCTGAGTTAAATTAAATTGAATAACATTTTTATAGATTACTCAAATAAATCTTACCTATTCATTATTCTCTTCCAAGTTAATATTAGAAAGGAAGATAAAAATTATTTTTATATATTTTCTTAAGTGTTCAGTATTTATAAAGAGTGTAATGGTTTTTATATTTGACAAAAAAAAAAAATAATCCTTTTGATTTCTTTGTTTGTTCTATATTTATATAAGTTATTTGTGTGTTATAATAAAGATTTATCCATTTTTCAATAATTCCAAATTATGAAATAGAATTTTCAAAAAAAAATTAGTGGATTTAATGATTAATATTTTTTAATAACTCAAAGAAATAAAAAAATACATTACGAAAATTGGTATGTTTATTTGAACTGTAATACTAATGTCTGGTTCGTTAGATATAAGACGGTCAGTTCTTTTTATCCTAACAAAGATGTTTTACTCTTAATTCCTCAAAAAAGAAAGAGGGAAAAAAACTTTTGACTAAAAGAGAAAAAATCTGAAAATTTTAGTTATTTGTGATCAAATGTCACTTCCACATTCGGACGATCTCTATAAACATATAGCACAACCACCCCCTGACTTTTCTAAAGTCCCTCCATTGTTTAGAAGTACACCTTTAATGAGACATCACAATGCATCTAAACCTCGTTTGATAAAGGAAACTACTGTTACAAAACCACAAAACAACACAAAACACACTTCATTAAAATTATCTGGTTCAAAGCCAATTCCTACTTTCAACAAACAAGCAACATTTGACACAAGTGAATTAACAAAGTTATTGGGAGAAATAATGGAGGAAAAATTACAACAATTAAAAAAGGATGAGATAGAAAGGACAGAAGTTATTGGAGGAAATCAAGTTCTTGCCAACCCAGTTCAAAATGAATTAAAAAGAGAATTAGAAAAAGTAGAATCAGAATTAAAGTTAAATAATGAAAAAATAAAAAATATTGAAATGGAGAAACAGTCAATATTATTTGAAAATGAATCATTAAAAAATCAACTCAATGTACTTAAAAGAACAGTTGAAACAACTAATGGAAATTGGGAAATGGAAAAACAAATGAATGTAAATGCACAAAATAAAATACAAGAACTATTAGAAACAATTCAAAGTCTTAATAAACAAAATAACTTTTTACAATCAGAATTAGAAAAGATTGAAGATAAATTAATTCATTCAGAAAAAGAAAGAAGGAAACTTCACAATGAAGTAATGGAATTAAAAGGAAATGTAAGAGTATTTTGTAGAGTTCGACCACCATTAAAAAATGAAGGGATTAGTGTTGATGTAACTGATAATAATGCTGTTATCGTTAATTCAATTAACTTTAGTGGAAAAAAAGAAAAAATAAAATTTGGATTTGATAGAGCATTTGATAGTGATTCAACACAGCAAGATATTTTTGAAGAAATAAGTCAATTAGTTCAGTCAAGTCTTGATGGATATCAAACGTGTATTTTTGCATATGGACAAACAGGGAGTGGGAAAACTTACACAATGGAAGGAACAAATGATAAACCTGGAATGATTCCACTTACTGTTCATAAAATATTTACAACAATTGAAGAATTAAAAACATTAGGATGGCAATTTAAAATTAATGTTAAATATGTTGAAATTTATAATAACAACATATTTGATTTATTAGTAAATGGAGAAGAATCAAAAAAACTTCAAATTAAATATAATGGGCCATTAGTAATATTACCAGAAGCAAATGTTATTGAAGTTTTTGAAGCAGAAGAAGTTGATCATCTTATTAATATAGCAACACGGAATAGAGCAGTTGCAGCAACTAAATGTAATGCACAATCTTCAAGATCACATTCAATTTTTATGATGGATTTATGTGGAAGAAATATTGGGTCAAATGAACAACGATTTGGAGGATTAACATTAGTAGATTTGGCTGGTAGTGAACGATTAGATGAAAGTGGAGCAAAAGGAGAACGATTAGAAGAAACAAAAAATATTAATAAAAGTTTAAGTGCATTAGGTGATGTTATTGTTGCTATTGCAAATAAAGATAGTCATATTCCATATAGAAATAGTAAATTAACAGAACTTCTTCAAAATTGTCTTGGAAGTGATTCAAAAACATTAATGTTTGTTAATATTTCATCTGACCAACAAGATACATTAGAAACAATATCTTCATTAAGATTTGCAACTAAAGTAAATACATGTGTAATTGGAACAGCTAAACGACATGTTCAATAATAAAAATATTTATTATATTAAATAATAATAAGAATGATTGTTGTTAAAAAGAATTTTAATTGATTTTCATAAATCTTTAAAAATTTCCTATTTTTATAGAAAAAGAAATAATTCAAAGAATGTTAAATTACTGAGTTTCTGTTATATTTTCTTTTACTTCTTCATTAGATTCTGCCTTTTGTTTAATTTCTTCAACAATAATTTTCATTCCAGAATCATAAGCTCTTAAATGTTCTTTAGCAGATAATTGAACATTCTTTTGAACAATATTTCTGAACCTTTTCATTAATTCATCAGCTCTTTGTTTCTTTTCTAATTCAATTTGTTCTTTCTTTCGTTCATCTTCTTCTTTCATTGTCTTTAAACATTCATTAAATTTACTTTCAACTTCTTTAGCCATTTCAGGTTTAATAATATTTGTTGGTTGTGGTCTCCATAATAATCCAGCAAAATTAGTTTTGTATGTTTCAAATTGTAAATTTCCAAAACAATCATATAACATAAATCCATTCTTTGCATGTGGAGAATAAACATATGAACGAACTGCACCAAGGAATAATCCCATTGGATCCCAACAAATATAACTCATATTTTCAATTGGAACTTTTTTATATAATTTCATTCTATCAGTATTATAGAAATATAAATATGGTTCTGATGTATTAATTCCACTTACTACCATAAATTGTCCATTTGGTGAATAAATAAATGATTTAGCTTCGATATTAGGAAGTGATGAAATTAATTTAGTTTCATTACTACTAATATCATAAATATGTAATGTTGGGAATAATGAATCTCCTTTTTTACTATGTTGATATGCCATAATACCAAATTGCATTTTTATTGGATTAACACTCATAAAATGAGGTGTAGCATTTAATTCATTCATAGATGCAGTAATTGTTTTATCTAATGTAAATACTAAAACAGCTGTTTTCTTATTTTTATTGCATTGAACAACTAATTTCTTTCCTGATGAATGCCATCCAAATTCTGCTCCTTTTAATGAAAATACTTTATGTTTAAAAATAATTTCTTGTTTATCAACATCATAAAAGTAGAAATGTGCTTGTTCATTAGTTTTTTGAAGTGGTTCATGATAAGCAACAATAATATTTGATTTAGGACTCCAACTAATTTTATCAATTGAACTTTCAAATGTAACTAATTTATTACTTAATAATTGAATTGTTGGTGTAGTATATATTTCAATTGAATTAGAATCAACTTCACTAATTCTAGCTAAATATTTTTCATTATAACTAAATTGAACAAAATCTTGTCCAATTGGTGTTAAAGTTTTATCTTTTTTTAATGTTTCTGTCATTCTTTTTAAACTATTTGCTTTTAAATCAAAGAATTTAATACCTTTTGTAAATCTTCTATCCCAAACAATAATATGTCTATTATAAGGTGCTGTAGCTGAATATGTAGCAATAAATGTATCATGTGGTGAAATAGTAACATGTGTTAATCCTGAATGTGGAAATTGGAACTTCTTTTTACAATCTGGTTGAACTACAATTAATCCATGTTCAGTGATTGAATATAAAAATGTACCTGATGGTGAAAATGAACAATTAGATGATATAAATGGTTGTTCTTCTTGCATTGTTATTTCTTTTGGAATACTTGGGTTATACCATCCTAATGAAATAGTTTTTCCATATTGAAATGTTGCAAAACATTCATTTCCTTCAGTATATTTATCTTCTTTAAGCCATCCTTTAAAATCAGTAACTTCAATTGGATTAAAGACTAATGGTGTATATTCATCATTTTCTTTTAAAATTTCATCAATTTCTTTTTTAGTATAAAATTTTAACGTATTTTTATTATCAAATTTTAATTCAACAAATCTTGTTTTAAATTTTATTGCTGCTTCATCATCTTTAAAATCAATAAACCCAATCCCTGTAGTTTTTTGGCTTGTTTCATCAACAAAAACTATTACATTATTTGGTTGTTCAGATAATTCTGCTCCATTCTTTATCAATACCATTCTTTTTAAGAATAATGTTAATTTAGAAACTGAAGCAACAGGAATTCCTACTGGAAGTCCATCACAGATAAGTACAGAAGATTGTGTAATTTTAGACGTTTTAGTTGAAGCACTCATCAATGATTTAATTTTGTTTTTATTTTTTTATTAACAACCCTTGTTATTTACTTTTAGTTATTTTATGAATTATTTATTAAAACTGTTTTGAATAACAAAAATATACATTTATTTAAAAACAAAGAATTCAATAACATTAGTAATTAAGAATAACAATTTATTAATTTAATATTTATGTTATTTACCAAATTAATGGAATAAACTAACAACATTGAAATAAGTCATTTACCAGTCAAAATAAATGTTAGAATAAATTAAAAAAATAATACACTTCAACCCTCATTTGTGGTAGCCTTGAATTGGTGTTTCCTCTATAGGAGTTTGAAAGAGGTCTTTATACATTGAGTCAATAAAACAATTATATTCAACAATGTTAATAGGTATTGTACTAGAATCTTGACCAACATACCCTATTATATCTGTGCCCAAATTAGATATTGTTGAAAGAATAGAATAATCCGCAACACTCATGAAAGTAAGAATTGAAAATAATTAAGTTCTTTTTTATTTTAATACCAATGATTTGTGTAAAAATAGATAAAAAATGTAAATTGTTCTTTCTTTATACTAAATCATTATTTTGATTTTTTATTATTTTTTTTTTAAATCTATATTTAGTAAACTTCATCATTAACTAACAATACAAAAACGACTCTCTATACTGTTTTAAAACTTCTTATCCATTCATTTTAATCATTTTTGTTATTGTTTTGTTATTTTTCTTCTCAAAATAAGAAAAGTAAAAAGATTAGTGACTAACAGATACTTCAATAAACTCATTTACTTTATTTTGAGAAGATACTAGTTTCTTTCGTAAAATCATCTTCATTGAGAAATTTCTCAGATGTCAAAACTCAATAGAAAGAATGAAATAGTTGGTTTAGCATAGTTATGAACTAATTGTTGACCAGTTATGAAAAGCCTCTAACGATAACAGTCATAAAGATTTATAAAGAGTATTTAGCATTTATACTAAACATTAACTATTAAATAAAATATGTTTATTTATATTATTTTAAAAAGAACTCTTAGTTGTTAAAACTAATTCTTATTTTGAAATATTTAATACATTAGTTAACACAATTTCATTGAGTAAATAAATGATAATATAATTATTTCTTATAATAATTGGAAGATGAACAACCTTTCTTTCAAAGTTTGAATTGTGCTATTCAAAACATAAATATCTTTTCATCCAAAATAATCTTCCTAGTTCTTTTCTTTTCTCCCAAATTCCATATAATTAACATTTTTCTATTATCAAAAAAATAGAAGAGGGTACTTGTTATTTAAATAATGTCTTGCTGTAAGACCTTTTCTAATTTGACTAAATACACAACTAAGTTAAACTTGCTTCGGTATTACATTGGTGGATTCCTTATGAATATGTCAACTTATTTCTTTTGGTTAGTTGTTCCTCTTCTTATGCAAGATAGAGATGCTTCATCTTTTCAAATTGCCTTAGCTGATGGTATTACTTTTGGATTAACTGGTATTGTTTCACCGTTTATGGGGTTTATTGCTGATAAAACAGACCCTGCACTAATGTGTCGAATCTCTTTTATATTACAAGCAACATGTAGTTTAACTATTGGGTTAATTTATATTAAGACAGAGTCAATTTTACCAATTTATTTTCTTCTTCTTCAACAATCAGCTGCTTTAGCTTTCTTTTGGTCACCATGCGAAAGTTTAATTACAACAGAATCATATAAAGGAGAAGAAAATAAAAAGTTATCAATGTTTGCATTATGTTGGTCATTAGGAAAGGCAATTGGATTTTTATTAGGAGGAACATTAAAAGTTAAGCTTGGTGCTAATTCTTCTCTATTACTATGTGGAGGATTAACTATGTTAGCGTATATCCTATTTCCAACTTTACCACAAAAGAACCATTTAATTGAACGGCCAAAG
Source organism: Entamoeba dispar SAW760 (assembly GCF_000209125.1). Lineage (NCBI taxonomy): Eukaryota > Evosea > Mastigamoebida > Endamoebidae > Entamoeba > Entamoeba dispar. Next base: position 8,919 of record NW_001854314.1, read on the forward strand.
AAGAAAAAGAAACAAAGTAAAGAAGGTAATGAGAAAGAGATGAATGATGAGTTAAATACAGAAAATATTTCTGGTTCAGAAACAAAACAAGTTGGTTGGAAAGAAAGAATAAATCAAATTAATCATCCACAACCACCAAAATATATTCTTTATTATTTTATCAATGCACTTATTCTTCATTTCCATGTTTATGGAACAATAGCAATTTTATGTAATCAATATATTTTATATGCAGTTGATAGAGAAATTGTTTTAAATGGTATGAACGATGATCCAGAAGTATACTTAAGTGTTTTCCTTGGAATTATTTACTTCTCACAAACGATTTGTTTCTTTATTATTGGATACATTGAAGCATGGCAATATAAAATGATTCTTAGTACAGTCATGTCAATTGTTTTAGGGTTAGTATGTCTTGCATTAAATTTCATCAAAAATGGTTGGGTTTGTTTAATTTTTGCAATTCCAACTGGCTTCATTTCTGGACTAGATCTTCAAATGAATGTACTGTATTCTGTTAAAGTCTCAGCTAAAAGAAGAGGGTTGATGATGGGATTAGTAGAAATGGTTGGAGAATTAACTTGTTGTCTTTCTCCTGTTGTTGCTGGTTTAATATCAACACAAACAGATAACTTAGAATGGTCTCAATGGGTTGGATTAATATGGGGTGGAATTGCTACTGTGGGATGTCTTACAACACAAACATTGAATTGTATTGTTTTAAAAAAACAAAAAGAATTAAAAAAAGAAGTAGAAGATAATGATGTTGAAATAGATATTGATTCTATAAAAGAAAATAATCAAAATTCTGATGAAACAATAAAAAATGATGAAGAAAAGTAACTGAATTAGATTAACAAAAATTATTATTAGTATAGAAATACTATTGGTTTGAATTATCTCTATTTTAACTTAACAATTGATATTGACTTATTCACTTTTATGTAAGAATTATTGTTTGTTTTAATTTTTTTTATATTTTTTCATACTTCTTAATTATTCTTTTAAAAAAAATTCTTTAATAACTATAATTAAAGATCATTATTATAAATAAATAAACTCGTAATTCTTATACTAAATACTTTGTTATCCTACTAAACAAAATGAATAAATTACCTTCTTATTTTATTATCAATTCTACAATAAATACTCTTTAAAATTAGACATAAATAAGTTATTAAATAAAAAAGATTAAACTTAGAATTAATAAATTACACATAACTAAAAATAAATCTTTTTAATTTATTGATTTAATAAAAATAAATTAAAAAATATTTATTAATCCTTAGAAATATTAAAATATTATATACAAATTAATTAAAAGAAAAATATATTTTGTTATTTTCATTTATACTTTTT
>NW_001854314.1:10377-14041 GCF_000209125.1 Entamoeba dispar SAW760
TTTCATTTCTCTTTTCATGTAACAATAACAGCAGCATATTCTTCAAAGTATAATGTACACCCATCCTTTCTTCTCCAGGTTCTTCTTTGTCTGATGATAACAGCAGTATGCATCTTCTTTCTGTATTCTGGTTTACCCTTCTTACAAGTAGCAACTACCATATCACCACATCCAGCTCTTGGGAGTCTGTTTAATCTTCCATGGAATCCCTTAACAGAAATGATTGTGAGAGTCTTAGCACCAGTGTTATCAGCGCAATTAACGGTTGAAGCATTATTCAAACCGCAAGTGACTCTGAATTTATTTCCTTGTCTTCCTCCAGCTCCTCTCTTTGGCATTGCAAGAACTAGTTTATTTTGTAGGGTTATTATACTGCTGTTTTATATTTTTTCCTTTTTATGGGGTTTTATTATTTCAATTAATTTATTATTTTTTTCTCTAAAAAATTTTTTAATTTATAAAATTGTTTTAAATACAATTAAAATAATTTTTGAGAAAGAAATTTTATTATGTCTTCTTTTACACTTTCTTTAAGATTTATTCAACTAAAGTTGGTATTTCTTCTTTTTCGTCTTCACCTTCCTCTTGTTCTTTATTTTGTTGTTCTGAAGGAAGTTCGGCATCAGCTAATTCAATATCAGTTTCTTTAGAATATGGTGCACGTTTACCAGAGACATATTCTTTATGATGATTTTTAACTAAACACATAAAGAAGAAAGCAACAATAAGAAGAATAAACACAGGGATTTGAGCAATACGATATGCATAATTGTATTTATACTTGCTAGTAGAAAATGCATGTGCACAAAGTTGTTTTACTATTGTTGAGAAGATTAATGGGAATACCATTCCACCAGCTCTTGCAGCAATACGAGTAACAGCAGAAAATTGTGCTAATTGTTGAACAGGAGCAAGTTCCATAACTAATTGACGTGAAGCAGTATAAACTACACTAAATGCTGGACCAATAAATATTATTGTTGGGATAATAATCCATTGTGAAAGTATTTTAGTACTTGAAACTTTCATTCCAGTGAGAACAAGACATCCCATTCCAAAGAATAACAATATCAACATTAATTGTAATGCTCTCTTTGGTCCAAATTTATGTAAGAAAAATGCCCATGGAACACCACAAAGTAATGCAGTTACATTTAAAGCTAAGAATACAATATCTGTTGCAGTTTTTTTCATTCCACACATTGTTGTTAGTAAAACAACAAATAATCCATTTACAACACTTAATGCAGATAATGTACAACACCATGAAATAAACATAAATACACAATCTCTACTCTTAAAATAATTTTTGAATGAATCAATCAAATCTAATCCAATAACTTTTAATGTTTGTATAACAGAACGTTTAGCTGGTGGAGTACTTTTTTCTATACTAAAGACATATGGTAAGAAGACATATCCACCAAGGAAAAAGTTAAATAAAATTAATTGTCTTAATGGACCAAAATCAGGTTCTGCATGTGTAATTTGTAATTGATTAACATTTGAGTAGTTTCCCCAAACAAGAGAACAACAAAATGAAACACCAATAGCAAGAATTGCACCAGTAAAAGAAACTGCACCTCCAACACTTTGTGCTAATGTTCTATTTTTTTGGTCCATAATATATGGAATTTGACAATCGTAGAACAAACGTACTAACTCAAAAGATGTTCTTGCAATACAAAACAATATACAAAGTAACCAAAAATGATAATAAAATACACCAGCAATCAAAAAACATGTATAATATGTAGTTGCACAAATTAATACTGCACCTTTACGAAATGAATAATAATCACTAAGACCTCCTACAAAAGGAGAAGCAACCATAGCAATACAATTAGCAACAGCATTACAAACAGTTGTCATTTGAACACCAGTCGAATTTTCATATCCTGCATATATTGATAATAATTGTAATGACGGACCAACAGTTACATTAACAATACAATTATAAAAATGGTAACTAATTTCAAAGAAATACCATAATATAACATTCCAAACATTAGTTGATTGTGCCTCAGTGAGTTGAGTAACATTTTGTTGTTGAGTATCACTACTTGGAGCACTAGTTGTTTCTACAAGATGGGTATTTTCTGAAGCTGACATCTCAGTAAGAATTTTCAGTTATTTCAGACTTTTAATTTTTTATTTATTGGATAAAAAAGAATTTTCTTTTCATCTTCATCAGTTGTTTTGATTAATTTTGATTGATAAAATATAATATAAATAGTTTGTCATCAAATTAATTTGATAAACAAGATATTATTATGAATGCTTGTTTGACTTAATTTCCCTACTTTTATAACAGAAGAAGATTTTTATTATTCTTTACAAAATGAACACAAAAAGAATTAATAAAAAGAAATACAATTTAATAAATTTCAAAAAAGTGCAAGGATTTATTCACGACTCTTAGTTTTATTATCACTAAACAGAAGTTATGAAAACAAGAAGATTGTACTACCTCAAAAAAATTAATAATAAAAAAAGTTAGGGTTTTTAAAGAGATTAAAAAGAGAATTTCAAATTAACAATTCATTATGTCTCAAGACACTTTTAGATATCATTTCTATAATAATCCAACTGTACTCATTGCTGTTGCTGGTGGAACTGCTTCAGGAAAAACAACGTTCTGTCAAGAAATTGCAAATACATTAAAAGGAGAGAAATTTGTAGTTATTTCACAAGATTCATTTTATAGACCATTAACAAAAGAAGAACATGATAATGTTGCTGAATATAATTTTGATTCTCCAAGTTCATTTGATTGGAATTTAATAATTGAAACATTAAAAAAAATAAAAGCAAAGAAAAGTGTATCATTACCAGTATATGATTATGTTACTCATTCAAGAAAACCAGATTGGGTTCCAGTTGAAACAGGAGACGTAGTAATATTTGAAGGATTATATACATTTTATCAAATGAAAGGTTATGAAAATTATTTTGACATGTTTGATTTAAAGATATTTATTGAATCTGATAATGACACTAGACTTGCAAGAAGAATTTTAAGAGATATGAATTATCGTGGAAGAACACTTGACTCAGTATTGTTTCAATATAAAAAATTTGTTAAACCTGCATATGATAAATGGGTTTATCCACAACGTAAAAGAGCTGATATTATTGTTCCATGGGGAGAAATTGAAAAGGCACAAACGCCAGGAGTGTTATCACAGATGCCAGCATTAAAGATGGTTTCTCAATATATTGAACAATTTTTCATACAAGGACCATATAAAAAGATTTCAAGTATGAATAACTTTGGAATAAGTGGTGATTTAGACTATCAAAAAGGAAGTCTTTCTGATGTTGATAATTAATGCCTTTGTTTTTTTTAACTTTTAGGTTTTGAATTAACTACAAAAATTCAAATGAATAACCCTTCTAATACTCCTCCTGTTCCTTTAATATTATTTCCAAAATTAGATCAATCAATTGTTGATGAGTGCATTAACCAAGCAGGTGGTGATATTGGAAAAGTAGCTGAATTACTTGCTATGTCAGTTGGACCATTAAATTATGATGATGAAGATGAATTATTAAACAATAGTGAATATGGAAGAACTAGTGAAAGTAGTGAGGACAATTGCGAGATCCAACAAAATATATTACAAAGCTCACCTTTACCTCCCATCATAAATGAAAAATGGGA
>NW_001854314.1:14141-26220 GCF_000209125.1 Entamoeba dispar SAW760
ATTCAATTGTATGAATATTAATTCTTTTTTTTTTTCGGAAAAGATAGAAACCCTTAAGGGTTTTCCAAAAGTAATGAAGAAAAAATGAAAATATTGAATTTAAATGGATCAAAGAATTATTAATTCATGTCAATACCTCCTGTTAAGGGTATTAATTATTTAACAACAAACATCATCCCTATTTCTACAACGTTATAAAATAAGAAATGATGTAACTAAACTCCAACTCGTCGGGATTCGTTCTGATTTTGAAGAAGGAACAAAATATCTTTTTGCTGAAGTCAGTGATGGAACAACCCTTTGTTCTTGTTATTTAGATTGCTCCAACTACCCAGACAGAAAAAGTGTAAACTTAAGTATTCATGATCTTATTGAAGTTGGTTCTATCACTTATGAGAAAGTGTCTAGACAAGAGCTTTTAGTTCTTCATGACTTTAAAAAAAAGGGTCATTACAACTTGATAGGAAGTCCTGCTCGCTATGACCCTTTAAAACATAAATTTAGTACAGGGACAAAGAATCAGAAAAACATTACTAGTACAACAGAAAAGAGTGGTACATGTACTCCTCAAAAACAAGTAAATAGTTCAATCGAAAAAACAATATCTAAACCAACAACAATGCACAACCAAATTTTTTCCCCTCCTACATTTCAAACACCATTTTCTGGGTTTGTTGAAGTTGCTACTCCAACAACAAATAATTTAACTTCTAATAATTATTTACAGAGAGATTATAGGATAAAAAGAAATACATCACCAAGTGAAGACTCTCTTCAAAAGGTTATTGAACAATTAAGAGAACAATTAAAAATGAAAGAGGAAGAAATAGCTAATTTAAAAAAGGAAGTTATGAATTATAGTAATATATTAAATACAAAAGATCAACACTATAAGGATTTAGAAGGTAAATTAGAATTTGAAAGAAAACGAATAAAAACAGCTAGCGAAAATGAAAATCAAAGTAAGAAAGAATTGGCAAAAATGAATTCAGTATTAAAAAGATATCAAGAAGAAAGTAGAGAATTTAGATCTATTAAAGAAGAAAATACAAGACTAACAAATTTACTTATAAACAGAGATGAAAAAATTAAACTTGTTGAAAGCTATAATGATCAATTAAAAGAAGAAATTCAAATTAAAGAAGAAAAGGTCAAACAGTTAGAAGAAATTGTAAATGATAGAAAAATGATAACAGAAGGTACCTTTGATTTAAATTAATTCTTGTATGTTATCTATTACTAGATTTTTAATTTAATATAATTTTTTTTTAAATAATAGTAAAATATTTTTAATTGATGGGATATTTTCTATTTTATAATATTTCTCTAACAAAAGTTTTTTAAAGTTATTTTAAAAAAAAATACATTCTAATACTATTTAATATTTTAAATTTATTTTATTGAACATTTAAATGAGAACATTCTAATGAAATAAAAATTAATCTTTACTATTAACAAGAGATAATGTTACGTTTCAAGATATATTAAATAAATTAAATAAATAGAAAAAGGTTAATAGAAAAAAGAAAAATAAAAGAGAATAAAGAGTAAACATAACAACAAATTAATCAAACTAATGATCATGTTGTCATTAATCTAAAATAAAAAACAACATGACTTTTTTGATGGAGTCTGTATATGGTCTAGTTCTGGTTTAGGTAAAAATTCATTTGCATATTCAATAACAATTTCATTAAGAATATTTTTTACTTTTTCAATTTCTTCACAATTCACATTATATTTTTTAGAATGTAATGTTTGTGTAATTTCATCAATAAGTCCACCTGTACAATCTTCTTCATCACAATGAGTAACAATTATGTATTTACGTTTAGGGTTCGATTTTCTATAAAATATACTGTTAATAAATCCTTTCAAAAAAACAACACTTCCTTTATCAGATTGTGATATAACAAATACATGAATTGGACCATTACTAACATAAGAATCAACAGTTCCTCTTGTATTTTTGAATTCATCTCCAGAACAATCCCACTATTACATTATTTTTAATCTTCATAAATATAATTTAATAAAAAAATAAAACAAACAATAGTAACTTCAAGAGTAGTATTATTATGACTTACTTTTAAAGTTTTAGAAGTTATTTCATCTGTTTTTAAATAAATAGATTCAAATTCTTCATTCTAAAATGTTAATAATTTATATTTAAATTAAAAATCAAAAAAGAACTAACACTCCATATTTTAAGTAATGTTGTTTTTCCAACTCTTTCTGACCCAATAAGACAAATTGATATTATTTTCTGACTATCTAATTCATTGGGTTTTTCCTCCATGAAGAGTGGAAATAAATGTTGTGAGATTCTTCTGTTGTTACTATATTTTTATTATAAGTTTACTATTTTTTTTAAAGTTCTTCAAAAAATAAGTTCTTTTTAGTTTATTTTAATCATTTCATATTTATTCTTATTTGTTTGTTTTGTAAAAGAATTTTCTTATTGTATTTTTCTGTTCAGAAGGAAAAAATAGAAAATTTAGTGTTGCACCATTTACTTAAAGAAAGCATAAAATGCAATTGTCATCACTCCAATAATTGTAAATAAGACAGCATAGAATTGCCATGTTGCTAATATTGGTTTTGGTAATTCAATTTTAACAGTAGGTGAACGAGGTACTATGTCTTCATCTTCAGCATCTGAAATAATAGGGTGTGGTGGTTCTGATCTTCTTTTGATTGTATTTCCCGAAACCCATTCATCGTCATTTGGGTCAATGAAATTAGGAGATGATGACGGTGATGGTGAATTATCATTTGATGGTTTAGTGAGAGAATTTCTGTATGAATTTTGATTTTCAAAGGATTTACGGTCAAGAATTGTTGTTTTTCCAATACTTGATCTTAGTCCAATTTTTGGTGCATTGGCATTACTCTTTACTATATCTTCTTCATTAAATCCATTTTGAATTTTTATTGATGGAGTAGTGAGATTATTAGATGTTGTTTGAGGTTCAGGAACAGGTGAAGTAGAATGATCAGAAGATGATTGGTTGAGAACAGAAATATCAGGACTTTGAGATTGAGCTGATTTTCTTAATGCCATCATTTTTTTAATTTTTTCTTCTTTTATTTTTCTTTCTTTTTCTTCCTTCTCTTGTTGTAATTTCTTTGCCTCTTCATTCTTCTGCCTCCAATTACCAGAAGACTGAATAAGTTTCTTTTCTTTTTTAACTTCTAAATCACTAGTAGATAATGAGATTGGACGATTAATATTTGGAGTTGATTGTGGTTGGTCATGAGTTGAATTCGAAGGATGTTCATTACTCATTTTTTCTTCTTCTTTTTTCTTTTTGTTTTCAAAAAAGACTTGTTTACCACAAACAAGACAATAATTTGCATCGTCAATAGATACAAAAGACTTTTCGTCTAATACATTTTTGCATCTAGAACAGAAGAAACATTGTTTATGATATTTTTTTCCTTTAACCTCTAATGCAACACTACCAATGATAGGTTTTCCACAAGAAGAACAAAGAGTGATTTGTGCTTTTTTTGCAGCATCAGAGACAGATGCAACTGTTGATCTTCTTTGAGGGACAGAATGGTTTTGAATTTCTTTTGGAATAGATGGTGATTTTGATTTAACAGGAGGAGAATGAGTAGCAGATGAATAGAGAGTGTACTGTGTTTTTTCTTTTTGTTCTTTTACAGGATGTGGTTGTTCTATAGATGGAGTAGTATCTAAGTATTGTTGTAATACACCAATACATGTAATAACACTCAGTTTATCTGGGACATCCATATCAAAATCTTCAACGTCCATCATTCTTGGAGCACCAGCTTTTTCAGCAGCAGCAAAAGCCATTTCTAAATTTTCTTGCTGGGTTTGTGTTTTACATTTTTCAAAATTAATAAGTTCTGGTTTAAAGTGATGGACAAGTGCACAGAAAGCTTTTCCATCTTTCCATGATGTTGTAAAATTTTTTACATCAACACCTTCATAACCACTAGTAGATCTTTGGCACCATTGTAATAATCCAGCTGTCTTGTTCATTGAAGAGATAATTTTATATTCTTAGTTTTATTTGAAAGAGTTTAGAATTTTGATTTTTTCAATGAAATTGTTTAATTTTGATAAATACTAAAATATTTACTTGAAATAAACTGAAAAATAAAAGAGATAGAAAACATTTAAGGATGGGAGATTCCAATGAGGATAGAATGATAATTGAAGACATTCTGACTCAATATTCATCTAATTCAACATTTTCAAAATTTAGAAGTTTTAAATGTTATGACCCTGATATTAATAAAGATTTAGAACTTCCTGAAAATGGAGAATATTATTTAGTTAAATGGAAAGATTATTCTATACTTGAATGTTCTTGGGTTGAGCGTAGTAAATTAGAAGGAAATATTAAAATTGATCCTAATAATAAATTTAAAGAATTTATAAAAAATAATCAACTTGGTTCAATTATTGTACAACCAGCACTAAATAAAGAATATAGTGCTGATATATTAATGCCAGAGAAAGTTATAAATAAACAAGTTAGAGATGATTCATCAATAGGTTATTTTGTTAAATGGAATTATAATGATGAAATTTTTATATCTTCTGAAAGTAGTGAATTTTTTATAAGTCCTGAATATTCTTTACTTCTTAAAAGATATGAAGACAGAACAAAATCTATTGTTTCAATAAGAGATTCTAAAACAAATCCAAAAGGATTTACAAAAAATGATCCAATTGTAACATATGTAAAACAAGTTATTAGAAGTTTAAAAAGAGGAGATATTACATGGTGTTACAATTCATTACAATTTAAGTTTGAATTATTTAAAATGTTATATAGAGAAATGACAATGGGAGTTACTGGACCTTTTATTTTTGTTACTGAAGAAAGTAATATTCCCTTTTATAAAGAAAATATAAACAGATTCTTTCCAGATATAAATATAACATTTTTACTTGATAGACCTACAACTGTTCCATTACAAAAAATTAGAAAAGAAGAATTATATAGAAATGATAAAAGAGGGTTTTATAATGGTATTATTATTTCAACACCTAATATGTTAAGAATTAAAAGAAAAGTTTTTGTTGATATTCTTTTTTGTGATATGGATCCACAAAGTGCATTTCAATTTAATTTCTTTTGTGAAGAAAAATCAATTTGTATTCTTTATGATAAATTTACAGAATCTGAAGCATTAAGATCAAGAATTGACAAAAGAAAATTAGGTGAAGTTACTTTTCTTGAATATACACCAATTAATTATTATATTAAATATATTGATGTTTTCCTTCATATGAAAGAAGAACAAATAAATATGTATAATAATATGAAAAGTTTAATAAATAAGTCAACAACTAATAAAGATTTATGTCTTGAAATGATGAAACGAATTTTGACAGATCCATCACTTTATAAAGGAAATAATTTAGGATGTAAAGTTGAATTTATAATTCATTTAATTAAATTCATTCAAAATAATACTCAGTTTAAAATTGCTGTATTAGGAGATTATGATAAAACACTTAGAACTATTTCAGAAAAATTGGATTGTAATATGATAGAATGGGAACTTAATTTTCCACTTGTTGAATGTATTTGTTCATTAATGGTTTTAAATGATATTGAAAGTAATGAAAAAGAAAATATTATTCAAGAGTATAAAAAGAAAAATGGAAATAGACAAGATAAATTAAAAATAAATAATCGTGTTGTCTGTGTTGATAATTCATGTAGTAGAATGTTTTTAGATTTAAGTATGATTGATATTGTAATTAATCTTAGTAATGAATATTCTCCACTTTTTGAATCAATTATTAGAACCAAATATTTAATGTTGTCTAAAAAGAATTTATTTGTATTTGAATTAACTATTAGTGAATCATTAGATGAAATAACAACAATGATGAATGAACTTGATCAAGAATTAACTGATTCAGAAAAAACTCAAATATATTATCAATTATTAACAAAACATAATTTTAAATATGGGTATACTGGTAAATTAGAACCAATAGATGAAACATATTTAATAAATGATTTATTAACATTTAAATCTCATGATGAAATCCATCAAATTGTTTTAGATGTACATAATGATCAGATTAGTTTAATTAATGGATTTGTAAAGAAAGGAAAAATTTATTCAATTGAAGAATTGAATGAAAAAATAGATATAAATACTTTAAATAAATCCTCTTCTGATGAAATTCAAATAGAAGAACAAAATAAAGATAATAAAGAAGAAGTCAATAAATCTTCTTTAGAACAAATAAAAACTATAAAAGTTACAAAGTTACAAAATCAAAATAAACATGAAATAAAATTAAAAGATTTAATGGTTGGTCCAAAAAAATTTAATAAAGAAAGAATTCTTGAAAAGTATGGTCGACTTGATCACGAAGGAAATATTATTAAACAAAATGAAGAAATAAAACAAAATAATTTGTTAGAACAACCTGATAAAAGTCAAAATAATACATCAGTTATTATTCCTATTGTTCCATTAGAAGAACTAAAAGTTATTCCAATGGATGATTCTGATACTTCTGAAGAAATAATTGTTGAAAATGAATTACATAAAATTTTTAAAAAGTATATTCCAACAATGAGAATTGAAAAGATTAATGAATGGTTAAATTGTATTGAAAGTTGTATTCAACGATTTGGTAGTAATGTTTCTAATTGGAAAATTGATAAAACACAATTTGTTCCAATTACTTCATTCCAATTACAAATAATTGTTAATGAAATTCTTTCTAATCCAAATTGTCCAAAAGAAGTTATCACACGTTCTCAAATGTATTTTATTTTAAATTATGCAATGAAATTAGTTTATGAATGTAAAACATTACTTCCAGTTATTCCATCTACTTGTCTATCATGGGATATTTCTTGTGATATAGCTTTATTAATGTGCGTTTCAAATTATGGACTTGGTGTAACTGAATTATATCTAAATGATTTTGTTATAGGAGGAGTATTGTCTTTAGGTCATTATAGGACAACAGAAGAGAAAATTAAATTTTTAAATTCTCGTATTGATATACTTGTTGTTGAATATTTTAAAATACTTCAGCTGCAACAAAAAATAAATTCTAAGTAATATTTTAATGTATATGTATCCTTTCTATTAATTTTTTAAAATATATATTTTAAGAGTATTATTTTCTTTCTTGTGGTTTAAGTATATTTTGAAGAATTTTATTAATTAATCACTATGAAACATATTAAAATAATTGATTAAACAATAAGTATCATATAATTATTTTATTCTTTTTAATAAATTGACTTATATATTATAAAGAGGTAATACTAATATATTCAAAAGATAAATTGTAAGATTATAAAAAATTCTTTCAATGATTCAATAATAAAATTTATTGAGAAAAAAGATAGATAAAAGTTTTTTATATATGCTAATGACTTGAGCTATTATAACAAATAGATATAAGAAAGTTGAAACTGAGAAATGAAAATGGGTATTAGTGAAAAATATCTCCATATTTTAATGTTAATTAAAATGAATATATTCAAAAATAAGTGTTATATAAAAGAATGAAATTAAATAAAATTAATTCAAAGAGAAAAAATTAAATTTTATAATTAATTTAATAAATTTTAATTAATAAAATTAAAAAACCATAATTTTTAATAGAATGAATTAATAGAATAGTTTTTTTCTTTAGAAAATAATATTTTGGGCAATGAAACGAATTAGGTATGTCAGAGGGATAACTAATCATTATCAAAAATAATGTTGACTATATGCATGGATTGAGCCCTTTATTTTTGTTTTTTTAATAATATAATAGTTGTGAACTTTTAATTCAATTGATGTTTAAGAGAAGAGAAAATTGGAATTCAATTTTGTCCAAAATGAAAGATAATCAAACAAAAATTGAACAAGAAACCTCTGAAATATCTTCAATTTATCAAAATATATTCTTTAAAAAAGAAAGAATAATAGAAATAATGAATGAATGTGCGGACTTATTTGACGAATTTACTAATTATTCATGTTTAAATCTAAAAATATGTCCTGAGTTTGTTGTCAAAGTCAAAGAATGTAAAACTAAGTTTGATGATTATACAAAAAAGTTTGAAGATTTGCCTATTTCATTAAACAATGGAGATAATCAAACTCAGTTCATTTTTCAAAGAATGAAAAACTTATTTCTTGAAGAAATTCGTTCTTTCTCAATTCAAATAAATACATTGGTTGATCGTATTCATCCTTATGAAAATGAGGCTTGTGAAGAATACAAATTTAACGAAGTTAATGAAATAGAAATAATAAATAAACGAACAAAACAAATTTTAGTAACAACTGATAGTGGATATCGATCGAACTATGATAGATTAATAAATTTTACAATAGAGGATGAAAGTTCTTCAGATAGTGTAATTTCAGAAGAAGAAGAAGACGATAAAAATGAAATAAATAAAAGTGAATACAATTTTTATCCACAATTTTGTTATGTTAATAACCAAGTTACAGTCCAAGGAGAAAATCTTGGAGCAACAACACAAATAAAAATCTCTTCTATTATCTGTCAAATAGAAGGAAACAAAAAAAGGGGACAACTCACTTTTACTGTACCAAAGGTTTATGGATGGGTTGATGTTGAATTAATTCATAAGAAAAACATTGTTTTAATACCACAAGCAATTTTCGTTTCAATTCAAGAAATACATTAACGTAGGTATTACGTCATTAAAAACTTAGAAATTTATAAAAAGTAAATTAATTCAAATAATTTATTTTTCTTCTTTATTTTCTTTATTCTCTTTTTCTTCTTCCTCTTCTTCTTTCTTTTGTGCTACTTTATGTAGTGAATATTCAGCTGAGTCAAAATATTGTCTATTTGTTTGAATTCTACCTAGTCGTTTTTGTTGAACACCTTGTGTTTGTGCACTTCGTGCTAAATTACCAAAGTTTTTTTTACCTGGTTTAGGAGCTGTATGGTGCATACTTTCACATTGAATACTTGGTTCTTCACTCATATTTAAAAGATCTTAGTTCTGAACTTTAAATTATAAAAGTAAATGGAAAAAACCAAGTTAGCTGTTCCAAAAGTTTCATTATATAATCCAGTTGAATTAAAGAAAGTATTGGATTTGGGATTAGAAGAAATTCTTAAATCTCAGTTAAAATATGATATTGATTATTGGTATTCAAATACTATTATTATTTGTTCAATTCTTTGTTCTCTTTTAGGGGCACTTGCGTGGTGGTATCCAAAGCCATGGCCTGAATCATATTGGCATATCGTTTCAATAATTGTTATTTACATTATTGTTGATGGGTATTTAACTTATATTATGTGGTTTAGACATAAAGGTTTTGCTGTTGCAATTAAGAAACCTAAAGCAATATTTTATAGTGCGATGATTCCTTATACTCCATATTTTAAATTAACAATGTGTAAAAATCAAAAAGAACACAACGTTGAAATCGAAGTTAATAAAGTATTTGATTCTGATGGTAAATTACTTCTTCCTTTATATCAAGGATATGTGGAAAAATTACTTAATTCTGAATAAAATTTTTATGAATTTTATTTCTTTTTTTTAACTTGTTAAAGAAATGAACAATTTAAAATATTTATGTTTATCAAAATTCTTTGATATTAAAATTAATTATAGATAATATAGTTGTAGTAAATATTTTAATATCATTATTATAATTTATATTTGATGATTAATGAATTATTAATGAATGTTCATTATTTTATTTTATTATATTATTTTTTATTTATTTTATTATTGTATGTATTTATTTTATTATTCATTAAATTTGTAGACTATTTTATTTGTTTATTTGTTTCATTTTATGGTTACTAATTTCATTTATTAATCATTAAATTTTATTGATATTTTCAATTAATTATTATCATTTTCTTTATATTTATTATCATTTCTTCTTTTCTCTTACCTTCCTATTTTATTCATTTTATTTCTTGTTTTCATTTCTTATTCACTAATTCTTTATTTTCTATTTAATTTTATTATATTTTTATAATTCTATTTATTTATTTATTTCATCATTTATTATTAAGTTATATTCTAAATATCACCTAATAATTGTACTGTTAATAATATCATTATTTGATTTATTTTTATTTATTACCATTTCTTTTATTTTATCATTCATCAGTCTTGATTCATTATTATTTAAATTATTTCTTTATATTGAATAGTTATGATATTATTTTTATGTTATTTTCATTTTGTATTATATCATATTTATTCAATTCTAATAATGAATAAAATAATATTATTATCATTACCACATAATGACAGTCAATAAATGAATTAACATAAGTACTATTTCATTCATTTTATCTATTATAATATTTTTCATTTTATTGACATTATTTTTACTCATTTTCATTTGATTTATTATCTTTACATATTCTTATATTTAATTTTATAATTGATATTTCAAAATAGTTTAATTTTAAATTAATTAATAAAATATAAATAACAAAATAAATAAAATAACAAAAATATAAAATAAAAACGAATATTTTAATAGTTGACTTAATAATTAAAAAAAATAAAAGATACTAATAAATACAATTTATTTTCAATTAACTTTTAATTTAAAATAACTTTTGACTTGTTTTGATAAAAATAATAAACGTCATTAAAATATAAAGTAGATAATTAAATGTTAATAGTTTTATTTTTATTGTTCATTCTTCAATGCAGATTATTCACTTTGATTAAACATTGTATGTTCATTATCTATTAGTTTATTTTTAGCTTCTAATTTTTGAAATGTGACAATTCATTTCTTCATTTATTTAATGTACAATAAAATATTTTAGGTATCTCTGATTTAAATATTCATCATTTAAGTTATTATGTGATTTTAATGAGTATTAAAATTCATTTTTACTTTCATATTTTTATCATTGTCATTATATTATTATAAATAATTTTCATTTTAACATCAACCATAACAACAGATAGTTTTTCATTGACAACATGTGTATTAACAAATACACTTGTATTCTAACAAGTAATTAATATTATCATCTTTATAAATAAGTACATTTTTATTATAAATGATATTCAATATTTATAAATAATAAACACTATAATATTGAGTAAATACTTTCTAATCACTGGCAATACTATAACCAGAATAAAGTAGGGGGTTGGAAGTTTGGATTTATTTTAGGGTTGTGTGTGGTATCTCTGAATGCCACTTTTGAATCATATCAAATCAATAAAAAATAAAATAATTAAAAAAATTAGCTTATTATTTATCTTTCATTATTATTTAAACATGAAGAAAGAACTATAAAAAACAATGAGTAAGATATTTACAAGTGAATATAGAAAACACCATAGCTTATCAGAATTAGAAAAATATAATGGAATTGACGATGACTGTTTTAAAGGGACTAATGACCTTGTTGAAATTGAAATACCAATGTCTATTTTGTGGATAGGAGATTATTGCTTTAAAGATTGTACAAGATTAAAATCAGTTAATATACCAACAAAAGTTACTACAATAGGAGATGGATGTTTTAAAGGATGTTCATCATTAGTAACAATTAATATACCAACAACAATAAACAAAATAACTTATGAGTGTTTTTGTGCATGTACATCATTAGTGTATATTAAAATACCAACGTCAATTACATCAATAGAAAATGAATGTTTTAAGTGTTGTTACAATTTAAAAAAAATTAACATACCTAATTCAATTAACGCGATCGGAAGTAATTGTTTTGAAGAGTGTTTGTCATTAAAGAATATTGATATACCAACATCAATCAATGCAATACCAGATTATTGTTTTTACAAATGTTCAGCACTAACATCAGTTACTTTACCAACAACAATTACCAAGATAGGAAATAACTGTTTTAGTAGATGTGCAAAATTAAGAGTAATTAATATACCATCATTGGTAAATGAAATAGGTAATAATTGTTTTAATGATTGTACATCATTAACATTAATTTCGTTACCAACAACAATAAGTAAATTAGAAGACATTTGTTTTGGAAACTGCTCTTCATTGGCATCAATTGATATACCATCAACAGTCAGTGAATTTGGAAATAATTGTTTTA
>NW_001854313.1:0-1068 GCF_000209125.1 Entamoeba dispar SAW760
TAGTAAAGATATATCAATGGAAGATTTCTTCCAGATAAAGCAATTGATTTAGTTGATGAAGCATGTGCTACATTATTTACACAAAAGAATTCACAACCAGAAGAAATAGATAAATTAGAAAGAAGAGAAACACAATTAAATGTAGAGAAAATAGCATTAGAAAGAGACATTAAAGAAAGTGATGAAGATCATAATAAAATGATTAAAGAAAGACTACAAGAAATTGAAAAAGAATTAAGTGAAAATAAAGAGAAATTAACAAAATTACGAATTAATTATGAAAAAGAAAAAGGAGGAAGTGAAGAAATGAAAGAACTTGCAACAAAAATAGAAGCTATGAAACATAAAGCAGAAAGTACTAAAGATTTAGAAGTAGCAGCTGATTTAAAATATTATGCAATACCAGAAGCAGAAAAAAGAATGAAAGAATTAAAGGAACAAAATAAAGAAACAACAATGATATCATTACAAGTTACACCAACACAAATAGAAGAAGTAGTTAGTAGATGGACAGGAATTCCTGTTACTAAAATGAATCAAACAGAGAAAACAAGACTGATGAAATTAGAAGAAGAACTACATAAACGAGTAATAGGACAAAATGAAGCAGTAACAGCAGTCAGTGATGCAATTATTCGAAGTAGAGGAGGATTAGGAAATGAAAAACGACCAACAGGTAGTTTTATGTTTTTAGGACCAAGTGGAGTAGGAAAAACCGAATTAGCAAAAGCATTAGCAGTTGAGTTATTTGATGACGAACAAAATATAGTTAGAATAGATATGAGTGAATATATGGAAAGTCATAGTGTATCAAGATTAATAGGAGCACCACCAGGATATGTAGGATATGAAGAAGGAGGACAATTAACAGAGGCAATTCGTAGAAAACCATATAGTGTAATATTATTTGATGAAATTGAAAAAGCACATCCACAAGTATTTAATGTATTATTACAATTATTAGATGAAGGAAGATTAACAGATGGAAGAGGAAGAACAGTTGATTTTAAGAATACTATTGTTATTATGACATCAAATTTAGGAAGTGAAATAATAATGAAAGGAGTA
>NW_001854312.1:0-3226 GCF_000209125.1 Entamoeba dispar SAW760
AAAACTAAAACTAATAAATAAGTAGAATAGATCTTGTTTATTATTTCAATTTACTCAAGTGAAATACATCACATCCTTCACTCTTTACGGAGTCATTTCAATGAGGTAATTCTATGTCAATATATTCACTTCCATGTTATCCACATTATTTCATTATGTCATTTATGTTTATAATTATTATATCTTTTACATTTATTTCTCATGGAATTATTTGTACGATGTTATTTTAACATTATTACTGATTCTTTATTAAATAATCAATTTATTATTATTACCACTCCAATTACTTTCATTTTAGTTTATTAAATTGTATTATTTTTTCAAGGAGAAATCTATACATTCAAAATTCATTAGTAAATACTAGAATTATCTTATTAACATATACTATTTTCATAACATCTATTAATTATATTTGTTTTAATTTATATTCTGTATAAATGTCTGGTATTTTATGAAATATTCATTTTTATTAACTATTTGATGATTCATACAATGAACACTTCATTATTTTATATTCTTATTTTGAATTTACTTATATCATTTTTATTAAATATTAATTTCATTTTATTCTCTCTTGAAATAAGAATAAAGAATAAATAAATAATAAAAGAAAGAAGTAAGAGAAGAATAATAAAAAGAAAAAAGAAAGATAAATAAAAAGAAATAAGATAAGTAAAGAAAGAATAAAGATAAAAAGGGGGAGTAATAAAAGATAAATAAATAATAAGGATAACAAGGAATTTGGGCATAAAGAGAAGTGATTAACATAATGAGCTCAATAAACACTACTTCTGTCATAGAAATTTAATCATATTTAAAATTGAAGAAAAATAAATAAATAAATGAAAAAGAATTAAAAAAGAAAAAAGATAAAAAATAATAAGAAATAAGAAAGAATAGAAGTTGATTATTCTATTTTACATTACTCAGATGAAAATACAACTACTAAACTCTAAAGAATAAAAAGAAAGAAGAAGAAAAAGAAATAAGTTTATATTTGTATATTCTCATCTATGATTTTAAGAATAATTCATTATATCATTTATATTCATAATTATTATAACATTTAACAATAATTCATAATGAATTATATACAATAATCATTTTACAAACATAAAACAATAAAGAATAATAGAAATAATTAATAATAAAGAAATTACTTTTATTTCATTTAAACAAATAAAAATAACATATAATTAACAAAGAGAAATTTATAGGAAAGAAAAATAGAAATAAATAATAGAGTTATGAATTTAATAAATGGCATTATCATAACAATTAATAAACATAAATAAAATGTAATGTATATTAAATAAGAATTGAAATAAGAAAAGAAGAAATAGAAATAATAAGTAAATAGTTCAACAATAATATGAACATATCAATATATTTGATAGATAAATAGTATAAAATAAACATAAATAAAAAGAATAAAAGAAAATATTGATATTATTTTCTTTAATACATCAACAACAAACAATATAAATAAAATTTAAAATAACAGAACTCCAAATACAACAAGAAATAATAAAATAAGAATAACATTTAGTATAAAATAAATATATTCAAATAATGATAAATTAAGAATAGGAAAAGTACAATCAATTAAAATAAGAAAACATATAAAATATAATAAGTATAAAATAAATAAAAGGAAATAAAAGAATAAATACAAGTATTTCAAAATATAAAAGGAAAGAAGAAAGAAATAAAAGATAAAAAGATAATAAAATCATAAACAGAAATAAAGAATAAAAATAAAAGAAAAAAAGATAAATAAATTAGAAGAAGAAAAAGAAGAAAAGAATAAAGAGAAGAAGAGAAGAAGAAGAGATAGTAAAATAAAAAATGATAATAAGAAAAAGAAATAAAAAATAAAGAAATAAGTAAGAATAAGAAAACAACAAAAAGAGAAGTGAGAAATTGAAATTTTATCAACATAGATTAATTCAAAAGAAATAAAATAAAAAGAAATAAAGAAGAAATAAATGGTTTGTCAAATAAAATGAAGGGTAAAATTTGAAAAGAAAAGAAAGAGTAAAGAAAGTAAAGAAAGAATATAAAGATAAAATAAGAAGAGAGTGTATAAAATAAAGAATAAAAGAAAGAATAAAAGAAAGAAGATAAAAAGATAAAAAATAATAAAGAAGTGAAAATTAATAAAAAATAAAAAAATAAGAAAAAGGAGAACTTAAATATTTTATAATTCATAATATTCAAATGAAAATACAACATTCAGTCTCTATTGAATAAATTAGTTGATCATGAAGTGGTTTTATAAAAGTATACTTCATTTTAAATAAAAGAATAAATAAAATAAATAGTATTTCAATATGTTATTAAGGGATAAATTAAGAGGAAAAATAGGATAAAGAAATTATATTTATACGAAAAGATTAAAGAATAATCAAAATAATAATAATAATAATAGAAAAGGAAATAGTTTTAGTTGTTTTAAAGTATTAAATTAAGAAAAAAAAGAAGGAGAAAAATATAGAAAAGCAAGAAAATAAATAAATAAGAGAAATAAGAAATTAATAAAAAGTAAAAGATAAGAAATACTCTTTATAATAATAAAAAATAGATATAAAAGAAAGAAGAAAAGAAGAAATAAAAATAAAATAAGAAAGAATAGAAATTGAAAAGTGTAGTTGAGAAGGACATAAGATTACAAGGAAGTCATTAGTATAATTTAAAAAGAACATGAAGGTACTTCTATATCACTATATTCACATACATGTTATCCACAGTATTTCATTAATTCATTCATATTTATAAATATTATGTCTTTACCATTATTTCCCATGGAATTATTATACTTTGTTATTTTAATAAATATAGAGAAAGAATAATAAGTAAAGGAAATAAAGATAATACTAGTAGAAATATATTCACTCGTTTCAATTTAATAAATTGTCATAAATTTTCAAGGAGAAAACTATAGAAATCAAGTTTGTTAATAATTAGTAGACTTATCATCATATTACATACTATTTTTATATCAATTATTAATCATTATGTTTTATTTTATCATTTATATAAAATATAAGGTAATTTATGAAATAAAACAAGAGTATTAATAAATAAAGAATAGAAAGAAGATATCAATTATTTCTATTCTTCAATGGAATATACTCATTTCATTTTTATTAAATATTGAATTCAATTTAATCTGTCTTATTTTATTCTCCATTTATTCTCTATTCATTATATTTAAATTATAAAA
>NW_001854311.1:0-1956 GCF_000209125.1 Entamoeba dispar SAW760
ATATAATATATAATATATAAGGGAAGTACATAAAAAGAATATAGTATAGATTAAATATAGATGAAGGGGGCTTAGCTCAGTGGCAGAGCAGCTGACTCCAGATCAGCCGGTCAGTGGTTCAATCCCTCTAGCCCTCACTTTTTATACATATAGTATCCATAAAGTATAGATAAAGTAAGATATAGTATATCTAGTGTATAAGTAGAGGATACATATAGTAAGATAGTAAGATAGTATGATAGTATGATAGTATGATAGTATGATAGTATGATAGTAAGATAATAAGAAAGTATGGCATCTATAGTCATATATAGAACAATAAATAGTCATATAAACACTGGAAAGTGATATAAAAGATATAAAAGGATATAAGATATAAAATAAATAAAATATATATATATAACATATAAAAAAAATAAAGAAGTAAGTTTAAGTTATAAAAGGTTATATAAAAGAGTGAATAAGTTAGTCGGAATAGTTAAAGAATAGAATAGTATAGTCATATAAACATATAAACATATAAACATATAATAATATATAGATAATATAAATAGAAAGAAATATATATAATATAAACATAATATGTAAACAGATTATATGATAAAGTAGTTATAGTAAGCTCTCATAGCTCAGTCGGTAGAGCATGGTGCTAATAACGCCAGGGTCGCAGGTTCGAAACCTGCTGAGAGCATTGTTTTTAAAGAAATACATACATATTATACATATTATACATATTATACATATTATACATATACATACATGAGAGTATTTGTATAAAAGGAATAAAGTAATAAAGTAATAAAGGAATAAAGTATAAAAAGAATATAGTAATATAGTAATAAAGGAATAAAGTATAAAAGGAATAAAGTATAAAAGGAATAAAGTATAAAAGGAATAAAGTATAAAAGGAATATAGTAATAAAGGAATATAATAATAAAGGATATAAGTATAAGTATAAGTATAAGTCATGAATATAAAATAGAATATAGAATATAAAGGATATAATATATAATATATAAAGTAGAATATATACATATAATATATATAATAAATATAATAATATATAATATATAATATATAAGGGAAGTACATAAAAAGAATATAGTATAGATTAAATATAGATGAAGGGGGCTTAGCTCAGTGGCAGAGCAGCTGACTCCAGATCAGCCGGTCAGTGGTTCAATCCCTCTAGCCCTCACTTTTTATACATATAGTATCCATAAAGTATAGATAAAGTAAGATATAGTATATCTAGTGTATAAGTAGAGGATACATATAGTAAGATAGTAAGATAGTATGATAGTATGATAGTATGATAGTATGATAGTATGATAGTAAGATAATAAGAAAGTATGGCATCTATAGTCATATATAGAACAATAAATAGTCATATAAACACTGGAAAGTGATATAAAAGATATAAAAGGATATAAGATATAAAATAAATAAAATATATATATATAACATATAAAAAAAATAAAGAAGTAAGTTTAAGTTATAAAAGGTTATATAAAAGAGTGAATAAGTTAGTCGGAATAGTTAAAGAATAGAATAGTATAGTCATATAAACATATAAACATATAAACATATAATAATATATAGATAATATAAATAGAAAGAAATATATATAATATAAACATAATATGTAAACAGATTATATGATAAAGTAGTTATAGTAAGCTCTCATAGCTCAGTCGGTAGAGCATGGTGCTAATAACGCCAGGGTCGCAGGTTCGAAACCTGCTGAGAGCATTGTTTTTAAAGAAATACATACATATTATACATATTATACATATTATACATATTATACATATACATACATGAGAGTATTTGTATAAAAGGAATAAAGTAATAAAGTAATAAAGGAATAAAGTATAAAAAGAATATAGTAATATAGTAATAAAGGAATAAAGTATAAAAGGAATAAAGTATAAAAGGAATAAAGTATAAAAGGA
>NW_001854310.1:0-1000 GCF_000209125.1 Entamoeba dispar SAW760
TTTATTTATGATGTTGTAATGATAAATTGAACGATTTTATTCATCTTTTTAACGTTTGAATTGAAATAGTTTAAATAATAAAATAATATAGTTTTTTAATAGAAAAGATTTTTTGAAAAATGTTGATTTAAAAATAAATAACTTATACTTCATAAAATCTTGATTTAAAAAATGTTATTTCTACAATGAATAACAAAAAATAATCTATAAATAGAACACTATTATTTTAATAATTATTAATATCTCAAATGTACTGCGTCAAGAATTAATAATAACTATAACAATTACTAGTACACTAAAAGTTATTTGATATTTATTACTTTTTATAGAAAATGATTTAATTATCAATAATTAATAAATTATGTTAGAATGAATTGTTAAAAATTATTTTATCTATACTGCGTCAAGAATTAATAATAACTATAACAATTACTAGTACACTAAAAGTTATTTGATATTTATTACTTTTTATAGAAAATGATTTAATTATCAATAATTAATAAATTATGTTAGAATGAATTGTTAAAAATTATTTTATCTATACTGCGTCAAGAATTAATAATAACTATAACAATTACTAGTACACTAAAAGTTATTTGATATTTATTACTTTTTATAGAAAATGATTTAATTATCAATAATTAATAAATTATGTTAGAATGAATTGTTAAAAATTATTTTATCTATACTGCGTCAAGAATTAATAATAACTATAACAATTACTAGTACACTAAAAGTTATTTGATATTTATTACTTTTTATAGAAAATGATTTAATTATCAATAATTAATAAATTATGTTAGAATGAATTGTTAAAAATTATTTTATCTATACTGCGTCAAGAATTAATAATAACTATAACAATTACTAGTACACTAAAAGTTATTTGATATTTATTACTTTTTATAGAAAATGATTTAATTATCAATAATTAATAAATTATGTTAGAATGAATTGTTAAAAATTATTTTATCTATACTGCGTCAAGATTAATATACTA